>NC_020401.1:876424-897468 GCF_000321355.1 Plasmodium cynomolgi strain B
TTTTTTCTCCCCAAAGGAATCAACGGATTGGAGATAGGACAGAGCTTAATTATTGCCTTTTTCATTTCGATCCACAATTTGATAGTAATAAAATTGCAAACTGTGACGTGAGCGCGTGTGGAATACGTGTGTGATTGTTTACCCCCCGTGTGTTGAACTGCGCAGTTGTGAAGGCGCGTCTCATGTGTTGTCGAACGGCTCAGATGAGTGGATATGCATAAGCACATCAGTACGTAAATAATCATTCGCACACGGATTCACGCAATCATTCTCGTAAGCATTTTTGTAATCATTCACATGTGCATGCACATGCGTGTGTGCTCCTTGCACAGGAAATCATCCTAAACTTAGGAACCGGTGGAAGCAAAGGGATCATCGAAGGGGCACAAATCCTGAAGCAACATTTCCTGTCAATCATATTTATACTGCCATTTGTATCCATAAACCTGGTTACCTTTTCTTTTAATTTTTATCCATCCAAAGGATTTGTCGGCAACACGTTAACCTATTTTTGTGGCATTTTTTTAGCAGTTGTTTCGATATTTGGTCATTTCTCCAAAACATTGATATTATTTTTAATTCCACAATTTTTGAACTTTTTTCTTTCGCTGCCACAATTGCTTAATTTTGTCCCATGCCCAAGACACAGATTGCCAGTTGTGAATCCGAGGACGAATAAATTAACATATTCTCACAATTATACTCTCATAAATTTGATTTTGTATTTATTTGGGCCCCTCTCCGAGTTTCACTTAGTGGTACTGTTACTGGCCTTTCAGTTTGGGACGTGTTCCCTTGGTTTATTTTTTCGCTACTTTATTGACACGACGTAGTGTGTGTGCGAGCAGGCACGGGCCTACTCAGTAGGTGTGCCTGTGTGGAAAAGCTTGTACATGTTATTCTGTACAGCTATGCGAAGCCTGTGTGTGATTTTTTTTTTTTTTTTTTTTGCCATTGCGTACAGCGCGAAATTGCCCTCGTGTTGAAAAATGTACTTTGAACTGAGTGGAAGCTTCCTGTACCATTATGTTAAAATCGTTTGACGTTTTCTGGAATAGGGGGAAGTGGGGTGCCGATCCACATGAAATGCGTCGGATATAAATTTTTTTTTTGGGGGGGGGACCACGCCGTTCGCATATGTTCGGAGGGTTGGTTGGTCAATTAGTTGCCACGTAGCCTGGGCTAAGGTTGCAAACATTTTTCCATATGGTCGAACAAAATAATAATGAAATGTGGGATATGCCACTTGGATGTCCTGAACCCTGCGTATTTCCCACTTGGAGGGTGGAAGGTTTATTAAAAGGGTGGCTGCAATTTTCGTGTTAAGTGGGCCCGCTCGGAGGTAGCGCAATGCTGGAGGGAGCTTTCATCCGTTCGTTGGTTAGTCCGACCATGGCTAGCTCACCCCTTTCACGTGCACAAACGTACATGTGCAAATGTGGAAATCGCGCCTGGACATGCACAAAAATTTGCACTTGGGCAAGGGCAAAGCTGGGATAGGTAGGAAAAAATGTCCCCTTTTTTGTGACTCCCTCTTTGATTTGCCCCATTGCGTGAATTGGCAAGGCAGGCTCAAGTGGCATTCACCTTTACACAAACATCGGAATGCGTAGTTGTGTATAGGCAAAAATGCATACATACGTAAACACGCATATAAAGAAGAACCTTTTTTTTTTTCTTGTAGTGACGATTTGCACAATTTGAAATTAAATAAAAAGGCACACGTGGCTGACTCGTTTGCGCGAGATTAAATCTGAAGTGACCATAAACGAATACATTTGGGGCCCCTTACGCGTCGAAAAAAAAACTTTGCTTTATTTTGCGGCTCTTATTGTTGTTAAGTAGTTACCCGGCTACGTTGGCGGTATGCGAGTAGGCCACATACACCTCTGTGGATGTAAGTGAATGCACAAGTAGGTGAATGTACAAGTAGGTGAATGTACAAGTGCGCATGAATGTAAACGCTTATGTACGCAAGAATGTAAACACTTATGTACGCAAAAACATAAACGCTTATGTACGCAAGAACGTAAACGCCTATGTACGCAAGAACGTAAACGCCTATGTACGCAAGAACGTAAACGCTTATGTACGCATGCAAAAGTGGCGGTGTTCCCCCCTACGAGGCTCCTCCCCACAGAGAGGAGTCAGCTACGCGCAGTTGATGCCAGAAAGGGTCACATGCCCATTTACACACCGCGCGGTGATAAATAGTAGGGAGTGTTAGCTATGTGGTAAGTCCCCCCTTTCCCCGGGCAATTTTTAAAGTGGGTGCGGACGGCGACAGTTGCTAGGATATTTTCCTGTAGGGCGTCAGGAACAGAAAGGGGGGGAAAAGGAAAAAAAAGAGCAAAAAAAAACGAAAAAAGGAGGAAAAAAGGAAGAAAAAAAAAAGAAAAAAAAACGAAAAAAGAACGAACAAAAAAACGAAAAAAGAACGAACAAAAAAGCGAAAAAAGAACGAACAAAAAAACGAAAAAAGAACGAACAAAAAAAAGAAAAAAGAACGAAAAAGGAACACATGCAATTTTACCTATACACATATTTGTGGAATTTTTTGCAAAGGCGAACTTTTTGCCGCTTTTTTTTTTTTTTTTTTTTTTTTTTTTTTTTTCTTGTTGTTGCTCACCGCTCAGCATGATCGACGATAACTTGACTGTGGACGAAAGCGACAACAACCTTTTTGATGGAAGAATAAAATTCTTCAAGAGTGACGAAACCAACTCGTTCCACAGCGTAGAACCGGTTGTTGCGAGTGATGACGAGGGTGACGAGGATGCAGAAGAGGAGGATGATCAAGATGAACCGGGAGGGCCTGACGATGTGGAGGAAGGTGGGGGACACAGCACATGCACACCCCTAAGGGAGAAATTAAAAGAGGGGCACCACTCCCTAACGCGAAGCACTGTAGATAATTCTACGCCCAGCGGCAACCAACTTAGCGAATATAAAAATATAATTCTTACGTTAAAAAAATTTAATGAGAGCGTCGACTCTGCATTTGGTTGTAACATTGTCAACCTGTTTGTGGAGGAACAGGGAAGGCAAAGAATCGTGAAAAAAAAAAAAAAAAAAAAAGAGGAGGAGGAGAGCCGCAAAAGGAGCAGATAAAAGAAGAGCGGCAAAAGGAGCAGATAAAAGAAGAGCGGCAAAAGGAGCAGAAAAAAATAGCCAAACTGGGAACAGGAAAAAAAAAATAACACCGCTGCGAGAACAAGTGGAAAAAAAAAATATTAAATGCTCTACTACCACAGGAAAGTTGCAAGGTTTGTGTAAAAAGGTGCAACACTAGGGAGGAACGAATCGGGCAACTGTCAGGTAAATATAGATCAGTTGGGGGTGTAGAGGAATTCCCCGGAGGGGTCGTACTACCTAGGGCGCGCTGCGCAAGTCGACGGCGCCATCATGATTGGAACGGTAGCCTGGAAGAGGAAGAAGCGGAAGAAGCCCAAGTAGAAGCAGCGGCCGGAGTAGAAGCAGCGGCCGGAGTAGAAGCAGTGGCCGGAGTAGAAGCAGCGGCTGGAGTAGAAGCAGCGGCTGAAGTTGAAGCCCAGCCAGCGCGCCATCTTCTAGGCGACAGCCATTTTATCCGCAAAGCTTCCAAGTTTAGAGGGAGCAGTCCGTCGTGCACACAAGGCTTCAACTCGATTACGTGCAGCATGACGAGCAACGCGGGTGGAAGTAGCACCGCGCAGGGGGGGATAGAAGCGGTGGAGAAGGCGAACAGCGAAGTGGCTATCGACGCGGTGGAGGAGGCGATCGCCGAAGTGGCCATCGACGCGATGGAGGAGTCGAACAGCGAAGTGGCTATCGACGCGGTTGACCAAGCTACCCAACATACAGGTGCAGATGGTCGAGGAGAGGAAATAGCGCCCAGCAGTGAAGACGTCGACGTCGACGCCGAGGCTCTCGCAGGAATGGATGGAGAAATCTCCGCGGGGGAAAAAAAACCGGGTGACGACGAAGACGAGGAGTTAAATAGGCCTCTCTGTGGAAGTGACGACGATGGGAAGGAAAAGAGTAGCCAAAATGGTATCCCAAATGGTGGCCCAAATGGTAGCCCCAAAGGTAGTCCAAATGGCAGCCCAAATGGTCATGTCGAAAGGAGAAGCATAAATAGCAGTGCTCCATTTTTACCGTCACCATCTCACCACGACATTTCGGATAACCACTCTACGGTGTACTCAAGTAAAAAAATCGAAGAGGGATGCCACATGTGGAGAGGAAAATCAGTCATGTTAGAAGACAGCGATCAACACAGCAAAGGAGGGAGCACCCCATTTTGTGTACCTCCAAGTTGTGCAGAGAAAAGGCTGGATGGGGAAGAGTTTCCCTTTTTGTGTTATTATGGATGCGGGAAGGATGCCCTGCAGCCCCCGTGGAGACAGATGCAGATGCAGAGGCAGACACAGACACAGAAGCCGAGGCAGTGGAGTTTCCAAAGTGGGAAAACGATGGAAAAGCGGATAACCATCCGTGGGAGGGGGGAAAGTGTGCCAAGTGAGTACACATGCAGGAGGAGTAGGAGGAATGGGATGAGTGGGATGAGAGTTTCTTCTTCGGGCACAGACATATCGAAGATAGCCAACATGCAAAAGAAAGAAGGAGTGGAAGCAAAGGAGCAGAGTGAAAATCGGTTTTCCCATTGGAGTAACGAGAACCATCGTGGTGGTTGTGCTCCTAACGAGAGAGTATTGCCAAAGTTTAAGTCGCTTAGTAATGACTTGGAAGAGACGCATAGTGATGGGCTGCATTTTATTCACACATCGATGAGGCAGTCAAACGGGGAATTTGTCAGTACAGCATTAAGTCCAGGTGTATACCTTTGCGAAAGTAGTGCAAGGAAGGAGGAATGCTACGTGGGTAAATCACAGGAGAGGAGAGACTTAACCCCTTGGGAGGATCCAAGAAAAGGACAAGCTGGACGCCATTGTGGGCACGATGGAAAAGCTTACACCAAAGAGGGAGTAGGAAGAACTTCCTTTTTGGCACCCTCTGCACGAATGTATATCCGAGACGATGTGAAGAAGGGTGACCTTATCGTTAGAGGTGGATGCGATCCGCTAGTGCCCCCGTTTAAAGGATTAAAGGTTAACTATCGCAGTTCGGGGGACTTGCCCTGGGGGGGAAGCGATGGGTGTGGACAGCGATGCCCAGGGGAGAGAAGTCTCCAACGAGAGAAGAATCACCAACGGGAGAAGAATCACCAACGGGAGAAGAATCACCAACAGGAGAAGAATCACCAACAGGAGAAGAATCACCAACAGGTGGATGCCGGCCAAGCGGAGGAACCCAACAAGGAGTGGAGCGGCTTCCACGCAGAGAAGGAAATCTTCTTCGAAGCGATAAAAAATATCATACGGATCATGAAGGAAATAAAAAAGATAAAAATGAATTTGAAAATCGAAAGGAACTATTCCCTAGTTATTCAAGACAAAAAAAAAAACGAATTGGAGAAACTCATCGATTATTTGACATACCAAAAGGAGGTGAGAAAAAAATTAAAGAAGCATTACTTTGACAAGATAAACAGGGGATTGTTTACATTCCTGCTGAGGAGTAACCGTGCCAACTTTTTCTTCACAGAGGAGGAAGTAAAATTGCTTAAGCGATGGAACGAAATAAAGTACACAAAGATGAGTAGTAGTTCGGGAGGGAACACCGAAGGGGATGGGGATGGAGATGGGGATGGCGGTAGGATGTCCTGCCTTGGAAGGAGTGGTGGTTACGTAGAGGGGGGACCATCGGACAGAAGAAAAATCCTCCACCAGTTGAGGCATTTAAATAAGGTCATTGGGCAGAAGGGGGAAGCCAACGGGGGGGGTGAAGCTTTGTGGACCAACAGGACTGATGAAGCCTTGTGGACCAACGGGGGGAGTGAAGCTTTGTGGACCAACGGGGCTGATGAATCCTTTTGGACCAACGGGGCTGATGAATCCTTGTGGACCAACAGGGCTGATGAATCCTTGTGGACCAACAGGGCTGATGAATCCTTGTGGACCAACAGGGCTGATGAATCCTTGTGGACGAACTGGGGTGGCCCCCCCGGGGAAGGGCCCTGTCGAAGGGGCGGACAAAGGAAGAACAAAAACGTGAAGGATTCCATTCGAAGCGGCTACCTGGCGAGTACCCCGTCGCGTCCCATTTGGTACGAATCATATTTCACACATTGCGAAAAGAGGCAGAGAAACATATTTAACATTTTTTTATGTTTGAAAAATGTGAAAAAAAAATGCGTCTCGAAGAGATTTAAAAGGAAGATAAAGAATGGGCAAATATATTTGTCAAAAATTTACGATGGTGAGAAGGTGCTAAGTCATGTTAAGTACATTTTGGAGAAGTTGTTAAGAAGGGATATCCCCGAGATTGTTTGCTTACACATCAATGATTGCTTCGTGGATGCTACAATTTCGTTTTTCATTTCGTTACTTTTGCTTCTTTTTAAAAATGTAAATACGATTAAGGTCATTCGCTGTCACATTTATTATGCTTACCTGAGTCTTTTTTTGTCTTATCAGAAAAGGAATAACCTGAGAAGGATGCATTTTGTGTGCAACAGTATCTTTTGGACGAGGCCTCCTGATTTTAGGAACTTTCGCGGGGAAGTGCACTCCGCCAGACAGCAGGATAGCTTCCTTCTCTACTTTAACACCAATTATGTGAAGAAGCGAAAGAGGAAGGGGGAGGGGCGGTCAAACTTGCGCGGGGATGCCACAACGAGGCAGCGGTGTCGACGTGAAAATTCGAGAGAAACTAGTTTGAAAAGTTGCATCCGGGGAAGGGCGGCCCCTCACTCAAATGGTGCGTCCACGGGGAATTATAGGATAGTCGTGAAGAGAAAAAAAAAAGTTGCCCGTTTTGGCTTGGACGAGTTTTATGAGTGCTTCGTCTTGGGGAAGGAGGCAACTGTGAGGGGAGAAGCAATCGAGTTGACGGAGGCAAATGGGGGGAAGGAACCAAATGTGAGGGGCGAACCCAATGTAGGGGACGGACCAAATGTAGGGGGCGAACCAAATGTAGGGGACGGACCAAATGTAGGGGACGAACCAAGTGGGGTGGATAATCAAAGGATCACGCTACACAACTCGGCGAACGCGTACAACATCCACAGCGGCTCGGGGAGCGACGAAAACACGTCAGAAGATTCACTGAAGGAAGAACTGCAGGAGTGCGTGTGTACCTTCCCAAGAAAAAGAATACAAGAAGCAAATTTTTCCATGCTAAAAAAATTAAAGTTATGCTCAAATAAATTAAATGATGATGCCCTCATGTACATATGCACACTTATAAAAAAGGACAAGCTAAAAAATCTTAAAATTCTCGACTTGAGGTGGAATAATTTTACCTACAGAAGCTTGTTAGCTCTGTCATTGGCATTAACAAACACTACTGTGAATGAAGCATCAGAGAAAATACACTGCAAAAGGAGGAAACTACACAAGCTTCTACTCTCAGGAAATAACATCAAAAGTTCTCTGTACTCTTCATTCCTGTCAAGTTTCTGTACATGTAATTTTATTGTCGTAAAAAAATTGGACTTCTCCATGAACGTAATCGACAATGATTCATTCGCAATCACGTTGAAATATTTCAAGCACATTTTTCAGCTACAAAAAAAGAATGAAAAAAAAAACATTGGGGATGTCTTCATAAACCTCGATCACAATAATTTGAAAAATTCTGCTTATATTAACAAATTGGCACAGCTTTTGAACAAATTTCCCTCCAGGGGATGGAAGCCAAATGGGGAGATCCAGACCCCCCACACGCAGGAACGCAACTCAATTGGTGAAGAATCTCGACAAGGAGTACTACTCAGTTTGCAATATAATAATATAAAAAGAGGCACCTGGGGTGAAGATCCCGGACGGGTGTCTACGTCACGGATTAAGTTCTGACGTAGGGGAAGAATGGATTATCCTTCATGGCCAGGTGACTCCACCAAAGGGACATATAACCTTGTGTGCAAATATGCGTATAGAGTTATGCATGCTAGAGTTGTGCATGCTAGAGTTATGCATGCGCGCGTGCCCATCAGCGGGGGAGTAAATCCGATGAAGTGTCAGTAATACATTGTAGGAAGGATCATACTGCAGTGAAGTTACTTTTCCGTGGGTATGGTTCCACCCCCTTTTTTTTTTCTGTCCCCCAGTAGGGGAGGGCCCCGTTTGTTTGATTGGACGGAGCTGCATTCCCCCTGCGGATAGGCCTCTACCTGCCCGGATTTTTTTTTTGTTCTTCTGTTCTTTTGTTCCTTTGTTCTTTCGTTCTATTGTTCTTTCGTTCTTTTGTTCTCTTATTTTTTGTTTTTTTGTGTGTTAATTTGGCCGTACAGCTTCGTCACGCGGCTCCGATTTGCGATTGCCTCGTCTGGTAGTACGCCTCTGCTTGTCGTTGCTGTTCGCTGCTGTTCGCTGCTGTTCTCTGCTTTTCTCTGCTGTTCTCTGCTGTTCGCTGCTTTTCTCGGCTTGCCCCTGCACACCGCGCATCACGTATTTGTGCTGACGCTCAAGTTACCGACGTGGTTCAGGTAGACAAGCGAATGCTGAAACTCGTTTGTGTCCAACAGACTGTCGTAGATGTTTCTCCAGTTTTCCTTGTAGTTCTCTGGGTCGTTGCCCTCCTTTTTTTTTTTTTTTTTTACCACGGAGTTTTTCCCTGTGAATGCTGGGGAAGAATCTTATTTTGGGCGCGCTGAGTCCGAGCTGCGAGGGGGGAAGCGGTGGTCAGGTAAGGTGGTGAGGTGAGGTGGTGAGGTAAGGTGGTGAGTTGAGGTGGTGAGGTAAGGTGGTGAAGTAACGTGGTGAGGTAAGGCGGTGAGGTAAGGCGGTGAGGTAACGTGGTGAGGTAAGGTGGTGAAATAGGGTTATCGTTGCGGTGTAGAGGCCATGCAGTGTGCGCTTTCCGGAGGCCCCTGAAGAAGCCACACTCATTTAGCGAAACGATGAACCGCTTCACAACTTCACCGCTTCACCCCTTCACCGCTTCACCCCTTCACCGCTTCACCCCTTCACCGGTTACTTACCCGCTTGAAGAGCATGGCGTTTTGGACGTAGTTAAAGTTGGGGTTGAGACCCACTTGCAACTTCCGCTTCTTGTAGTTGTCCTTTATGGCTTGTAGCGTTTTCTGCTTGTAGTCGTCTTCCCGCCACTTCTGTTTAATGATCTCAGAGATTCTCTTTCGCCTCTCCAATGTGAAGGGCTTCCTACCACTGAGCATTTTCTCGCGAAATTCTTTTGTTTTCCACTTTTGTCTAAGTAAAATTGATTTCCTCCTTTTGGTATTCTCGTCCTGATTAAATATCCTCGTTTTTTCGATAATACTTTTTCGATAATTTTCGTCTGTCCATTTTAATTTAATTTTGTATGATAACAACTGTTTCGTTTTTTCGGAATGCTTAAATTGATTTTTGCATCTCAACAATTTTTTTCGTTCTTCTTGATCCCTCCATCTGAGCTTGGCTAGTTCGGATAGCTTCTTCCGGACCTCCTCATTTTGTACTTTTTTTTTTTTCCTCTTTTGGTGTGGCTGCGCGAGGGGGGATGGGCCCGGCGGGTCTTCTTCCTGCTTCGGCGAGTTGGTGGCACCGTTGGCATGGTTAGCATCATTAGCATGGTTAGCATCCTTGGCGGTGGGAGAAGCGGCTTGGGGCGTGCTTATTGTCGTTTCCACACCGTCCCCATGCTCATACTTCACTATTCGGGTCTCTCCCCTTTGGTTCAGCGGTTCATCCTGCGGTGGATTCACTGGTGATGTTATACTCTCGCCGCTCTGTCCATCCTGCATGGCACCATCGGTGGGCTCGTCGTCCAGCTTCTTCTTCCCTGTTATCCTCACACCTCCGTTGGTGTCCCCCCCAGGGGAGACATCACCCCTTTTTTGTGAGTGAAAAGGGGAGCACTTCGTTATCTCTCCCTCGGAGTAGTACGCCTCTATATATTTCTTCCGTGCACCATGTCGCGTCGTGTAAGTGGGCACAGTAACAGCACAGTCCTTCTTGTTGGCGTACCTTATGCGAAATGTTTTTCTGCTGCGATTGAAGACTCCGTTAAGATGAGTGGGTAGGAAAAATGGGTTTGTGGCCTGCCTTTTGGGGCTAACCCCATGCACATACTTGGGAGCGAAGTTATAAAGCGTCAGGGCGTAACATATACAGGCGAAGAGGGTCGCGCTCGCCCGATTGAACATATTAGCACTATGCTGGCGCTGGCTCGTTGCTCTTCTTCCCCCTTTCCACCATGTCGTTGGTTAGGTGGCGGTTAAGCGGCGGTTGAGCGGCAGTTAGAGGGCGACTAATCGGTCGTAAATGCCAAATCATTACCGCCAAGCGATGAACTGACGCCTCTTCCTCGATCGCTTGCACAAGTTTGCTTCCCCTTTATGCTGCGTTACCCAGTCGACCGTCACAGTGGAGTGGGTTGTTCCTCTTCCATTTTTTCAGCCCTCCTGGAGAGATAAGCAGAAATGGTAAATACTGTTTTGATGGAGATTGGCTGAAAGGACTTACGTGTGCATGGATATGCGAATGTACAGCCATGCATGCTCATATGCATAAGCGCGTTCGCTGCTATTGATGAGAACGAAGTTTAGCCGCATCTAAGGCGACGACATGTGTGCGCATGCCTAAGGTGAAGAAAGGCGCGACACAGTTTTGCGTCTCTACCAACTGTGCTATAAAAAGTTTAAAAAAAAAAAAAAAAAAACTTCTATAGAAAGGGGAATTTCTGCATTCGCTTATTTTTTGCCCCTTTTATGAGTCACAATGACGTCAGGCAAAATTACTATAAAAAGCATTGCGGTCTCCATTTCATCACTTCCTCGGGAGGCTGCAGTGGGATCCCTTCGTCGAGTCGAAAAATGTAACGGTAGACGAGGTTACACGGGCTGCTCAGTTCGGATTACACAAAGTGGATCCCACGAAAGTTTTCATTTGGCCCGCCGTTTTGGAGTGGAGGATTCAGGGTTTGTGTGATGATACCTATACGGGGCTGGTCCCTAACCGAAGCTTGTGCCTACCCGCGTGGAAGCGCACTGCTGCGATGTGAACAATGCGAACAGTTGGAACAGCGTGAACGATTCGAAGCTTCCGCTTATGCGCATCCCGTGTGAGCAAATCAAGGCATCTCTGCAACACGTTTAAAGAACTTAACCCGTTTAACCGCTTTACTTCCCTAGCACGTTCGAGGCACCCCTTTTTTGAACCGCCCAATTTTGTGTTGAAAAAATGGAAAGTCTCACATGTCAAGCGAGAAAAGTGCATATATACACGTACTTATGTGCCCCCCGGACACGGTAAAAATATGACTTACTTTGTACATTCATCTCAAAAAATGAGAGGAAAAAAAAAAAAAATAAAATAAAAAAAGGTGTAAACCCATTGCAATGTAGCTTCTAACCCTGTCGTGTTCACAACGGGTGTAATGAGTTGACCAAAAAGAGAAAAAAAAAAATTTTTGTGATGATTCAGGCGTACAGTAATGATGTAATTGACGTGGTCTTTAGCAATTAAGGGGTGATTATAATGATGGGAATATGAGTTATATATGTGTGCGTCGAGGAAGAGGCCATGTTGCGTAAATTCACTCAAGTATGGGTCGACGCATGGGACCACGCGCGCACGCGCGAAGGTCTACACACTGTTCATCTGCGCAGCGCAACTGAACGAAGTGTCACGCCCGCTTCTCAATCGTAACATTAAAAAATACATTAATGCAAGGTAACATTGGGTAGAAATTAAAAAACGAAAAATATTTAGACTTGCGCATGCACCAATGTAGACTGCTAGCTGTTTGTATAAATGGGGGTGTCGGCACGTCTGCTAATGTAAAAATGGGTCCACGTGCGTATCGGCATATGCACACACACATAGGTTGGTACATACACACAAAAACACACGCATATGCGAGTGAGTAGGGAGGGGGAGCTGGTCAAACGAAATGGCTACAAGAAGAGTTCGACGCACAACTGCGTTACATTTTTCACCCCTAGTTTTTCTTTGGCTTCTTGGCCTGGGTGGGTGGCACTGGCACTTTGTTCATCAAGGCCTTGTGGATGTGTGGAATGACACCACCTCCAGCAATAGTTGCCTTTATAAGTGTATCCAACTCTTCGTCACCTGTGGGGAAGAAGTGGGAGACATGACATCAGTGTACACGGTTTCAACGCTGCATCAATGACCATTTGATCACGCGCGCGAAGTTGTAAAAGTACGTACTGAAGGCACAAATAAGTTGGTTACACACAACTTGGCTAGTCACAAAATGCACATTAACATGGCGCAAAAAAAAAAAAAAATTACCTCGAATGGCTAGCTGCAAATGTCTGGGCGTAATTCTCTTCACTTTCAAATCCTTGGTTGCATTTCCTGCTAATTCTAAAACTTCGGCAGTGAGGTACTCCAAAATTGCCGCTGCGTAAACAGCTGCAGTTGATCCAACTCTTCCGTCGGAAGAAATTCTCGTTTTTAGCATTCTGTGAACTCTTCCTACTGGGAATTGTAAACCTGCTCGCGATGCTCGGGACAGAGGTGCCTTCTTGGTTTTACCAGAACCTGGGATGGGGGAGGCGAGAAGTGGCGTGCGTCATGGGTAGATGCGGAGCACAACATGCGATGTGGAACCATGCATAGGTGACACGAACGAAGGGGGGGGTGGACATGATTCTCCCCGCTTCACATGCGCAGTGCGCGTTAAAAATGTTGCATATTCGGTTGGGCAAAAAAAAAAAAAAAAATTGGGTAAACCGTATATAAGCAATGTAAGCAGCGTGAATAATGCGAACGGAAGGTCTGGTGCGCGGAAAGGCATACAGTGAGCGGCCAGCCTTCAGTGTTAACTCGTTCCTAACCTGTTTTTCCCTTTCCTCCTTTGCCAAGACCAAGGACTTTACCTCCCACTTTTCCTCCAACTTTGCCACCAATCACTTTTCCTGGAACTTCCATATTGATAAGTGGATATAAAAAATGGAACTTACGTTACGGGGGGCTGCGAATTGTCGACAAATAAATTTGTTCGCGTGAATTTCCTTAAATTCGCGAGTTGGTGAATTGCGAAGAAAAGTTACAATAGCAGTTTCGCAGTTACGCGTTTATATAATTGTATAATTATGCTTTTTTTATCTTTGCGAATGGCAGTAAAAAAAAAAATGTTGGCAATTTGAAATTTTTTTGGCAAAACGAAACGAACAATGCGAACGAAGCGAACGAAACGAACGAAACGAACGAAACGAAATAAACGAAGTAAAATTAAATCGCCCCAATCCATCCGCTAATCGTGCCACTGCCCCATTGGCGCATTTCTGCGGGCCATTTTTTTTTTCCGCATTTCGAACAAAGGAAGAGTGAACGCATGCCGAAAAGGGTAAAAAAAAAAATTAATTGCCCCGCCCGCAACGTTTTTACGTACATCACCATTTGCCCATTTTGCGTGCATGGTGTTATATTTATATACATATATATGTATATACATACACGTATGCGCAATTTGTTAAGGGGAAAATATCAACTCTTCATTTACCGCCCGGCGTGAAAAAAATCAACGCAATGAATGTACTCCCCTTTGACTCAAACATGTTCATAATTTTTCTCAAAATAGGCAACCCCCAATATGCGTGTGAGCAAAAGCGGGGACGTACTGTGCGTGCCCTTTGCCGAGAAAAAGTGAACAAAAAGGTTAAGACATTTTTTTGTTTCACCCCGCACGCGCGTATACACTTTTAAAATTTAGTGAAGCGTGGTACGGGGGATGTACGCTTACGTAAAGGTTTTCACTCTGGCGATGATGATGATACCCTAGGGGACTGGATGTACGTCCGTATCGTCGCACTCATGACGCATAAACTCCAAAGAAAGGAAAACGCCCCAGCTGACATCTCGATCACGCACGTTTTGCTTAAAATGGGCGATTATAAACTTCCCCGCCTTGTTCAATTTTTTTTTTCTCAATTGACTGGAGCATAAAAGGAAGCAACAAATATGCACACAACCCATAGTATGTGCGTCCAGCTGTTTTTTTTCTTTTTCACAGCATGGCAATGTAAAAATGCGTTTGAATGTGGGATAAAATTATCGACTTTGTGTTTTCACCCCTGTTCGGAGGTTTTGATTTCCCTCTTGCGCGTTTCCCCCTCTTACAGCAAAGTGAAAAAAAAATTGCATACATTACCACATTGTATACGCACGTTCGGCGATTGGTTAAAATAGCAGGTGCTTAGAGGAGTGTTTATCTTGTTCTTTAGATTTAATCGTCGAAGAGGTGGGGAAAAAGAAAGGAAAAATCATGACAGTGACGCCACCCGATTGAAAAGGAAAATATCCAGAGGAACACTTCTCGTGAAATGTACCTTCTTTCCTTTTTGATGTGGAACAGTGATGAAAATTTACGCCTTTTTTTTTTTGCAACACATTTTGTGTGTATACAGACGTATCACTTCTTACGCGCAGCTGTTTGAATGACCATGCCGTTTTATTCCTCTAAAAGGGCGTCTTAAAAATGTTCATATGCAATCGTAACAATGTAATGGACTATGCTTTGGTATTCCCCGCGTGGTGGGGGGTTAAAATGTGAAAAGGGGGGGAGCATGCTTATAACGCTCGCATAATAATAACAGTCATAGTAATAATGGTAATAATAAAAATAATAATACGTTTGATACTTCCGCTGAGGCAAAAAGCGCCCATGGAAATGATGGCCCCTTCCTTTAGCGCAATCGCCTTCGTGATGTACAAAGCCAGGGAAAAAAAGGAACCACGCCATTTCTCCACACCAGTGGGTGTGTTTTCCATTTTGCTTATGCGATGGAGGCGGCGCGAAAGAAAGGTGGGCCAAATTAAACTCAGCAGAACGCTAATTTGAGGACTCAAGCATATGCGCCAAAATATACTCAGGAGGAGCAAAGCATATTTTTATAACGTGTTTCAGTTATCTCTGCACTGATCTTTCGTAAATTTGTAGCCCCCCGAAAAATCCGCATAAAAAGAGGCACTCCACTGTAACGCCTCGTCCATTGAGGTGTTAAAAAAAAAACGAATAAACGAGTAAACGAATAAACGAATAAACGAATATATGAGTAAACGAATAAACGAATAAACGAATAAACATGCATAAAGGCCTGAACGTTCAGGCGAAAAAAAAAAATTTTTTGGACAATTTTTACCTGAACGGTACACGTAAAAGAAGTGCAGGGGTAGCACTTTTTGGACATGCGCACACTCGGGGGGAGAATTATCACCTTTCATCAGTTTTGTAAACCTGTAAACCCCTTTGTCTGTGATGTGTAGCGCTCGAGACAGGTATGTGTTCCAAAGGGGCATGTGTTTACACTTTAGCGTTGCAAGTAACCCCCCTTATAATGTTCACGAAAATGAGGTGGTACACACCTATGGCTGGCCCAATATGTGGGACCCCCGTTTTACAGGGGAAAACAAGCGCGCCGTGATGGGTCCTTAAGCTGTAGTTGTGATCCCGATTTGCTTCCACGCCCTGTCTGATCACCCGTGCTGAAGTTCACGTGTGCATAATTCCTAATTGATCAATTATATTTATTTTCTCGTGTTTAATTTGGTGTAATTATAAAAAAAACGTTTTAAAAAAAAAAAAAAAAAAAAAAATGTACAAATGTGTATATATATGTGGGCATATATACATATATGTATAATCCGTTGTGCATTGTTTCATTATGTTTTAATTAATTTATACTCCAATGTAGACGTCAATGGAATTTAAAAAAAAAAAATTGGGAAGAATGGAACAGCTGATGGTAGATGCGTGCGCGTGATGGGAGGTTCGCTATATCAGATGCGTGGCAGGTGAGCTGGAGGTCGTCGTGGGCGCAGAAGAGGGGAGAATGAAGTAAATGCACGAAAAGGCTTGGCATACATTTACAGGCACGCATGCATAGGTTGGCACATATATATATACATATATATATGCTTATATAAGACTCTGTGGAAGCATGTGTACGAATAGGGGGCGCGCAAGGCACCCGCGGTGGATCTTGCTGTGCGCGCGCAGCGCACCTGTGCGTGGCGTGCACACCAAATGCAAGGAAATTTACATGGCAATTGCATACCAAGTGCATACAATATCCTTGCAGTATGCATACGATATGCATACCGGTTGGCGCAAACATATATATGTGAGGTTGAATGTGCGTGTGGAGAGGGGAGGATAAAAAGCCTGGTTCGCGCGTGTTTGCAGATTGCACATTGCAGTTTGCCCTTTAGCGCCTTCCACCTCCCGTGGCACGGGGTGACTGGGGGCACGAATTAGGTGTAGAGAGAAGGATCGATTTCGTTCGGAATGGGCTGAATCTCGGTACCGAGCTCCAACTCGATTTTGTACAAATTGAAACGATCCTCATAGGTAATCAAGTTAATAGCCAACCCTAGGTGACCATATCTCCCAGATCGACCAATTCTATGAAGGTACGTCTCTGAATTCTTGGGGAAATCAAAATTTATAACCACATTAACAGACTGTATATCTATACCTCTTGTAAATAAATCGGAAGAAACTAAACATCTACAAGCTCCATTTCTAAAGTCATGAAAAACTCGATTTCGATGAGTTTGCGACATTCTTGCATGTATGTAGAAAGAGCTGTAACCTAATTCTGTGATTTTTTTGGCTAGTAACTCTACTCTAGTTATGCTATTACAGAAGATAATGGCTTGATTTATTTGAAGCTTGGCAAAAAGTGTATTCAGGCAATGTACCTTTTGTCTTTCCTTTACAAAGGCATAGTACTGGGTAATTCCTTTTAAGGTTAGCTCATCCATAAGGTTTATTTCATGAGCATCTGAGAGGTAGATCTGTCTAAATTCCTTTACCGTAACGGGAAAGGTAGCTGAGTACATTAATATTTGTTTTTCTTTAGGCAAGAATTTCATTAATTCTTCAACGATAGGTTGAAACTCTGGCGATAATAATTTATCTGCTTCATCCATGACCATTATGTGACACCCTGATAGGTTTGCTACATCTTTGTTTGCCAGATCGAGTATTCTTCCTGGAGTTCCACATAGGATATGCACGACGTTGTAGAGTCGCATGATGTCTTCTCGGAGAGACGTTCCTCCTGTGGTGACCATACACTGGATCTTCATGTGCTTGCCGAGTTCCTTGATCATGGCTGAGGTCTGCAGGGCGAGTTCTCGCGTCGGCACGAGGATGAGTCCTTCGGGGGGGGAAGAAAATGAGTAGGCATTTGGAGGGGGCGAACATGGGTAGGCATTTGGAGGGGGCGAACATGGGTAGGCATTTGGGGGGGACGAACATGGGTAGGCATTTGGAGGGGCAAGAAAATGAGTAGGCATTTTAGGCCTGACGCAGTGGTGACAGTGCGACGGGTGCTGCGATGTCCGCTCGGCTATACGCTCTTCTCAACAGCAGGCTAATCACTCCAAAGCCTACCTTGGATGAAATTCTTGTGTGTGTTGCACTTCTCCAGGAGAGGAATTGCAAAGGCCGCCGTCTTCCCTGTGCCATTTTTGGCCCGTGCCAAAATGTTCTTGCCGGCCAGCGCCACGGGGATGCTTTCTTCTTGAATGGGAGACGGCTTCTCATAGCCCTTCTCGAATATGCCCATAAGAAGCTCCCTTTTTAAAAAATAATCTTCAAATTCATTACCCTTGGTCTTCGTCACATCTTCCGTTCTGTATCGGTGGTCTTTGAGTGGCTCCAGAATTCTCTTTTTCCAGTTTTCGTCAAAAGGAGCATTGGTGCTGTCGTCTATTTTGTTTATGTTGTTTTCGTTTGTGTTATTCAAAGCGTTCGGAGTGGCGCAGTTGGTTCTATAGCTCATTTTGCTGCTCGGTGGGGTGGCAGTTGATTGGCGATTTAGCGGCGATTCAGCGTCGGTTCGGTGCCGGTTTAGTGTCAGCTCTGTGCCGGTTCAGTGTCAGCTCTGTGCCGGTTCAGTGTCAGCTCTGTGCCGGTTCAGTGTCAGCTCTGTGCCGCTTCAGTGTCAGTTCTGTGCCGGTTCAGTGTCAGCTCTGTGTCCGCACAGCGGGGTGATCTGTCGAGTTGTCTTGCAGTCTTTTCCTGGAGGGCGACCGCTCCGTACGCTCTTGCGAGAGAGGCCACTTACACACACTGTAGATGGCCAAATGGATTGATACACGGACGTGGGGATGCAATTTGTGAATCACGAGGTAAGAAAGCTTGGTAGTTATTTGCTTTCTTTTATTTTCTAGGTGCACTCGGCATGAAACAAAACGAACAGGGATGGGGGATGTTGCGCGCAGGCGAGCAAAGGCAATGAAGATGGCGCAGCAGATGGCGCAGCAGATGGCGCAGCAGATAGCGCAGCAGATGGAGCAGCAGGAGAGGGGTGTGCTGGACTGGGGGGGGAGGTAAGATTAAAAAAAAAGGATAAAGAAAAAAAGGGGGGCGCGTCGAAAAAATAAAGCAAAAAATGCGAAGGGGTATACGCTGCAAAGGATATATACCCAGGGGGTAAACGACGCAGGGGGCAAACCACACAATGGAGAAGCAGCGCAAAGGAACAAAACAGGGGAAGTGTTTTTACTGGTTGATTAAACTAAATACACATATAAAGCCCAAACAGGTGAAATTCACTGCATAATAAGAACGCACATAATGAGAAAGGGGGGAAAAAAAAGGGGTGAAGGGGGAAGCTTAAAGATACAAAAAAAAAAAGCGAAATGCAAGGGTGATGGGGGGAAATGAAGGCGCAAAAAAAAAAAAGGTGAAGTGACGTAACGATGAAACGGCGAAGTGACGTAACGATGAAACGGCGAAGTAACGTAACGATGAAACGGCGAAGCGACGTAACGATGGAACGGCGAAGCGACGTAACGATGAAACGACGAAGCGACGTAACGATGAAACGGCGAAGCGACGAAATGGAATGTACTATTAAGATATATCATACGATGAGATGAGTTAGGGTAGGGTAAATTTTGTTTATGTGTATGGCCGCTTATGGTCTGGTGAAGGATAAAAGGTTTTCCAAATCTGCTCTTTCTTTTTTTTTTTTTTTCTTTAAATGACTCTGTTGGTATTATTCAAATAAAAAAAATAAAAAACGAAATGATCTTTAAACCTATGGGGTAAAAAAAAAAGGAAAAAGGAAATTAAATAAATAAAATGAAGGAATAAAAAAAAAGGGCTAAAAAATGGGGTAATAAATGGGGTAAAAAAAGGGAACGGGAAAAAAAAAAAAAAAATGTACAAAGTAGCTCGCACTACATGCGCATGTAGATATGACCGAGCATGTTACGCATCGCATGGGTGTGCATACGTATGAGCATGTATATATAGGCATATATATTATGTACATATGTGTGTCCTTCCGTCCGTGCCTTTTCGCGATCTACGCTTGTATGTACACATGCAGACCTACGAGCGTATATACATGGGACGCACTTAAGTCACGCAAAAAAAAAAAAAGGCACAACGGAAGCCTTAAACTAGTTCAGTACACAAAAACATACATTTGTAAAAAAGCATAGATATGAAAAATGGTGTCACATGAGGGTTACACGCATGCAGCATTCACATATACGAAAAGCATTCCCCTGTTCGGAACTCTGTACATGTGGGTTACATACACGTTTGAGTCACATGTACACTCGGAGGCTCATTTTCTTTATGGGGGCAATCGGAACGGTGTGACTCGAATGGTGAAACAAGCATGAAGCGAAAGAGGTTTATCAATGTAGTGCGCATGTGTGTGTATGCGCATATGTATGTGCATTCGCATGTGTGTAGTGTGTAGTGTATCGAATGGTTTCTATCGAGCTGGTGTTGTGCATAAGAAAAATGGGGAAAAAGCGAACCCCCTACAACAGGCTAACAGCTGGTGCCCATAACAGGATAATCTCAAGTCATGTAGGTGAAATAGTCAAAGCATATATTTGCACAACAGTGATGGGCTCAACCTAGATAGAACTTCTGCGTAAATATTCACAGCAGGTAGGGTGATGACTGGACTTGTCATGTGAATACACAGACGGTTCAGTTCGGGGGGCAACGCTAAGGGGTGCACACATAGGGAGGTGTATGTGCAAGTGCGTGTGCGTACGAATGGGTGTATTTTTTAAGAGCGGGGGTGTAGACTACACGGGTGGAATAAAAAAAAAAAGGCGAGAAAAAAAAGAAAAAGGGGAGGAGGATGAATGTCTACTTGCTTTTGCATGTGTAAGGGCACTAAAAAATGGAGACGGGCGCAGCGGTAATTATTGGAAAAAGTGCGTAAGCGGGGAGTAGACGGCGATCTGGAGCAGTTGGGGAGTTGCACTAAAAAGTTGCACTAAAAAGTTGCACTTAACAGTTGCATGCTGTGCGTAAATCAAAGAACGACGCAGGGGGTGGCCGTGCAGAGTAGCCACCTGCGCATGCGTAGGCTGTCCAACTATCCCCACACGTGCGCACAGGTAACATAAATGCTCATACGCTAAAACACACCGTTGTAAAAAAAAAGAGGAGGCATAGGACGAAATACATACACGTGCACAGACGCGTATTACATAGGACAGAAGGTACCTACGTGCGCACAGGCGAGACAATGTGCAAAGGGGTATGTGGTTCTCTCTACGCCCCCCAAAAGGGGCAGATATAAAAAGGCACGTGTGGAAAGGCGATGTGCGTAAGGAGGAAGAGCTTACATTATAGGCAAAAAATGAGTGCGTTGGAAAAACACAACGTAACGAACAATGAGCAATGCACAGGGGGGTGGGGTCCACAGAGATGAAGTGGAGAGGGAGGGCTTACCTTCAGATACGTTCACTCGGCCTATTACACAGGTTAAACGCTTTTACAAAAAATTACTTATTTATAATTATCATGTGGAGAAGGGAAAAAAAAAAAAAAAGCAAAGTAAAGCAAAGTGAAGCACAGCAAAGCAAAGCACAGTAAAGCGAAGTGAAGCAAAAAGTAGTTACATAACACGCTAACAATTTTTAAAAAATTTTAATTTATGTATAAGTATAAATAACGCAGTAAAAAAAAAAATAATAAATAAAACAATAACTTCCTTGGCATGAGTTATATCAACTGGGCTTTCCAAAAAAAAAAAAAAA
>NC_020401.1:897758-906897 GCF_000321355.1 Plasmodium cynomolgi strain B
AAAAAAAAGAAAAAAAAAAAAAATTTCAACATGAGCGATTTCTTTCCACCTTTGGGACCCTTTAAAAGATCTCTCCGAATGATGTATGCCCGCGAATACAGGTGTAACGTTATAGGGCCGTAGGCTCGCTGGAAAAAAACTGAAGTGGGCACGTGGATATACGTACGTGTATATAGGTATGTATGTACACGGGCAGATAAACATGTACATACATCCCAGCGCATGTACGTACAAGTGGGCCCTCCTGGTGGTGTGCTCAACCTTCCACGTCGTGGGGTGCCGCGTGAAAGGGGGATGGCTTTGAAAGGAGGATGGCTTTAAAGTAGGGTGGCTTTAAAGGAGGGTGGCTTTAAAGGAGGGTGGCTTTGAAAGGAGGATGGCTTTAAAGGAGGGTGGCTTCATCGCGCCAATCCACTGGTGGGGCCCCCCCAAACTGGTGTATTATATAGGCATATATTTGATCACTGCTTATGCGAGCATCTGTGTATCTATGTACGTACATTGGGGGAGGGCGGTACCATCTGCGGGAGGATGCTCAGCTCAGGTGGTCTTTCCGCTTGGCCAAGCCTCGAAAGGAGGGAAGGCTTCTGTCAGTAGTGGATCGATCCGCACATGCATATATATATAGTTGCTGCCCCCCTTGTTAATACCATAACGAAGTTGCGCCAATGCGGACGGCGTAGAGTGACCAACGCAAGGGCGCCCAAACGTGAGCATCGATGACGCTTTATAGGGTTTGCAAAAAGGAAGTTCACCCAAATCGATGGAACGTGCGATGTGAAGAAGTGGGCTGCGAGATTACTGGACATTTTTTTAAAACAATTGCTACAAAGCCTACGTTTGTCTTATAAACCAATTCGTCAATTGTTTTTTTTTTCCCATCATCCTAAGTGGCACTTTAAAAGAGGGAACTCCAAATGAGGGGGAAAAAAAAAAAGAGAGAGACACCCAAAATTTACTAACAAGTGCGTTTACTATGCCGTATGTGGACCCCCGTTCGCTGGAGGGAGGAGTCACCTGTTGTGCACCACGAACCAGCTGGAAAGCAAAGGCGAAAAGGAAAAACGCTAAGTGGTAATAACTCAGTCGGATGTGTCATTCGTTATGTCAACCCACCGTTGCATAAGTGTACCACGGGTGTACCCTAAGTGGAGTGCCTCACACAGCAGCTGCTGATTGGAGGAACTCGCTTTGACTTGTGGGGATACCTTTTTGAGCGTCCTCTCCACGTGTGCTCGGAAGAGGGGTAATGAAGAATTCGATTGAGAAAAAAAAAAAAAGATATATTTTGACAAACGGCATAAACAAGCATGCGGTAAGTATTGTGGTGAGTTCCCAACGGTTGCCACCGTCTTATGGTGTACTAGAAAGCTAATCGTTTGTTTCCCCCCCGTTTCGCCACTAACCCCGCGCTTCCCACCTGGGTCGGGGTGAAAAAAAAAAAAAAGATAATAGCAGTAACTGTATTAGCGGTATCAATAAAGGACAAAGGACCATGTTTTCCTCAGTGCGCTGCTATGTTCAACGTGTTGGTGGGCTCCCACAGTGGCACCCGCACATGCGTAGACTTGGAGCCTCTCCCGTGGGTTTGGAGGATAAGCAGGTCCACACTGGAGTTTGTTCAGTTGGACAATTGACTGACGAGCTGCACTGTGCCGTCGGTTGGCACGTCTGTCCCACTTGCACCACGTTAGGCCTTCTTCTTATCATCGCAAAGTTTAAAAATCTTGCCGTGATCTGAAATGAACTGCTTCAACATAGCGTCTGCGTAATTCTGGACGAGGAAGCTGCAGGGAATGGGGGAACAGTTATAAGAAGCATCGAGTATGTACATTTGGGTAATGACGCATACGTGCATACTTCCTCGTTCCCATGTTGCGACGTGAGGGGGCTGTATGCAACTAACCCATCATCGTAGAACAGCTTTCGAAGCTCAAACGACGTGCTGTGCTTTTGTTTATTCATCTTGTAGGCTGCGGGGTGGGGAGAAGGAGGCATAATATATGTATATATATATATGTACATATATTTTTTTTTTTTTTTTTTCACTGTAAATAATTTCGCGTGCCATTTGTACGTGAACAGTTCAGGCGTTATTTCAACTCGTGGTGGCTCCACTTTTTGGTGGCTGACTTAATTGGAGGGCGCTCTTCTGGATGTCCAGCTCGAAGAACAGCTTCACAACTCCGCCCTGGGTGGAAACAAAAGAAGGGAAAAGGAGGAAGCGCTTTTTTAGCAGCTGAGAAGCAAGCGGATGTGCATTTTGTGTTACGTGCCACGTGTTTTGTGCTACGTATTTTGTGCTACGTATTTTGTGCCACGTGTTGCGTTGTTTTTTTTTTTTTTTTTGTCGCCATCCCCACATTGTTCGTCTTCAAAATCATGAAAATATCTTCGAAAAAGAAATACTCCCAAAAAAAGAGAATTCCCGAAACGATGAAGAAGGCGATCTGTAATTTGCACAAAGGGGGGCGGAAAGAGTGAGTACAAGTGGCTACGTCAATTTGTATGGATCGGGGGTAGACAAAACACACGGGTGGGAGGTCTTGTGATGTTGTTCCATTGCGAGTGGTACTGATACTTACCAACAAATTGATCATAAGCAACGGTTCCTTTTTGTACTGCACGAAGATGGTGCAGTAGGACCCTGCAGAGGGAGATTATGAGAAGGGATGTCAAACAAGAAAAACGAGTTTCTATTCGTGAAAAAAACAACTTAGAGTCGTCATCCACTGCATGATGAGAAGAACAAATGGGTAATAATCCAAACACATGTGCATATCAACAGAGTGAAGCAGGAGCAGTTGGAATAAACAGATGGATCGTTCCAGTACCAATAAATATGAGCAGCAAACTTAAGACAATTCGTATGTTGGAGTATATAATATTTTCTGCGAATTTTTGGTCCCTTATTTTCTTGGAGGAGGAAAAGGATAGGTAGCGAGGTGAGTATTAAATACGTATTGATTAACGTAGGGTATGCAAATGCATGTGTTGGTACGTGGGGGAGATAGAGGGGGAAGCTAAGAAGTGATCGATTCCATCGCTTTTACGACCCACATTTTACGACAATGCCATTTTGCTATGCACATTTTAAAGAGGCACTCAATTGATGGTCATATATTTTGCACTTTTTTTGGGAATCATTTTTCTCTCATACTTCGCTTATGTAGTCCTGCGCAACTTTTTTCAGCTCTTGTTCGCTGTACAGGTTGGTGACGAGGTCTGTAGGAGGGACGAGGGGAACCGTGTGTGGTGAGTAATGCGGAGACGGGGAGAGTTGCGCGATGTTTTGTCCTAGCTTAGGCGTTAGTTCGTCACGCGACTTCGACAAGCTGCTCTGTTAACTTTATTGTAATATATTGTAAAGTACTGTGTTGTAATGTAACATATTGTGGTGTATTTTTTTATTTTATTTTTTTATTTTTATTTTTTTCTTTTCCCTTGGAGGAGCCCGTCCGATGGCAAGCTCTCCCCATCGCTCCATGATAGGTGCTTACATGTGCTACACGTATTATCATCGTCTTCTTGTTCCATTCTCGGCATTTTTTTCCTTTTTATAAAAAACGCTTCACTTGTGGTAGTGTAATCCCACGTTGGGGGGGAGGGGAGAAGTTGGTAAGAAGTTCGCGCAACGTCAGGAAGGTGTGCTGGTGGTTCTCAAGCAAAAGGAAAAAAAAAAAGAAAGGGGGGACACTCTCCTGCGTCGTAATGACACGAACAATGGGACGAGCATGCTAGAAAGTCCAAGTTGGGGTGGAACCTGCTCACCAGGTATATGCGGTACAGGTAGAATTATAAAAATGCAAATATGAAGAATTATATCAAAGTGTATTATGCTCCAATTGGTTTTCCCCAGTGAATGACAAGGTACGCATCACGTGTGAAGCGTTACGCGTAGGCAGGCGTATCTTTTAGTTACCCCTTTCGGAGTGCCACGGAGAGGAGAAAAAAAAAATAAAATAAATAAAAAATAAATAAAAAAAAAATAAAAATAAAATAAAATACTATGCATGCATATATAAGCACATACATACAAAGCTGCAGCACGAATGACTGACTAACCACACGTCATCGCTGGACCAATATACATTTACCGTAGCAGGGTTCACTCTGCCGACGCGCTACATGAGAGTTTAGGCTTGTATAGTAGATACGGCAAAGGAGTAAATCGCACGTGAAACCAGTTCGACTGCGCGAAAGAGGGGCAATCGCAGTAGCTAAACCTTATCAGAAGCGAAGTCGCGTGGCTGCTCGAGGGGCACGGCCCAGAGATCACGTGGAGTGCGAGTGCTAAGCAGGGTCAAGCAGGGTTAGGAGTGATAGATAGGACGTGAAAAGAATCGATTAGGGCGTGCACGAATTGGCCAACCCGTTGACCAATCGGCCAATCTGCTGACCTGTCGGCTAATCCGCTGACCAATCTTTCATTCGTCGAGATAGAAAGGCACTTGAAGAGGGGCAACACACGAGTACAAAAAGGGGTAACATACGAGCACCAACGAGCGCAAGAGGGCGTAAAGAATCGTGTGGTATCACGCAAGAGCGCGTAAAGAAGCGTGTGGTGTCGCGCACGAGCACAAACGAGTGCAACCTATGCGAGCCAGCGCAACCTGTGCAATGTCACGAGCGTTAGAGCAACTGCGGGAAAATGTTCGCCGGGAAGCTGTACACCTTGACCAGCTTGTGTGTAAAGAAAATGTACCAAAAGAGCGTGCACGCCTTTCTGCACCTGTATTATTTTTTTTACATCGTTGACCAACGTATGCGGAAAAAAAACAAGAAGAACAGAAAAAAGAAAAAGGAGAGAAATGTCTTGACGTTTGGGAAGAAAGAGCGAAACGGCGCGCCCAAGGCGGAGTGAATAAGGGGGCGCAAAAGGGGCGCAAAAAGGGGAGCAAAAAGGGGCGCAAAAAGGGGTGCAAAAAGGAGTGCACAGAGGAGCACACAGAGGAGCGCAAAAGGGAGTGAAAAGGCGGAGTGAACAAAACGTGTCCCAGTGCATCCAGCACATCTCATCTCATCTCATCGCAACTCATCTCATCTCATCACATCGCATCTCATCGCAACTCATCTCATCACATCGCATCTCATCTCATCGCATCACACCGCACGCCAACTTGCGGAGCTCCCCTTAGTCGGCCGAGCGAACGTTTCCCCTTTTTGCAGGGATGACACACGCGCGCAAGATTACGTGCACGTACACACACATGTGTGCATCACTACATGCGTAATTTCTGCGCGCGTTTCGTGGGCACATGAGCATGAGAGAGTACCCATGTACACACGGCCTTTCAGCCGACAGTGATTATTTCATTTTTTCCTTTTCTGTTCCACGAGAAAATGAATGTCGATATAGCCTTTGACGGGAATGAGTACACACACAGTGGGTACTCGAAGAATTCCCTCATAGAGGTAGGCCGCAGGACGTGGACGCGGGCGCGCTAACGGGACCACGAGCCTTTGCGCGCAGCGAGTAGGCGCCGCGAAATCGCTAAACCGCGAAACCGCGAAATCACTATCCAACCGCTGCGTAATCGCCGTTTACGTTGCCCCCCTTTTTGCATACCACTCACTTACATGTCACATTTGCCCCTTTCCCCAAAAAAAAAACGAAGGACAAAAATTACACCCTGGAGTATGAGAAGTACGTCCATTTTGCCTTCTTTACTTGTTACTACATTTCGCATATAAAGGGTGCAAAATGCACAGACACGGAGGTTTTGGCCTGGTAAGGAGAGATAGCTGTGTACCTGCGAGGGAGCAACGTCGTTCGCTCGCGTCGTTCTGAAGCTGATCCGTTTTGCGCGTGCATTTGGCCACGCTGCAGATGCCATGTAGGCACTCCCCACTGCCGCTTCGCCACTTCGCCACTTCGCCACTTCACCCGTTTGATCCTCTTAATTTATTTTATAGGTATTTAAAAAAGTTTGAGCATGTGGTCATTAATGTAAGCAGCACGAGGAATACACACGTGTACATGTACACATGCCTGTGTCCAAGTGCAGGGGTGAATAGCCATGCGTGCTCGCCGCCCCCCGACGTTCACGCAAAGTGAGCACACAAAAAAAGCACAGACAATCGCAGCGACATATGAGCACATGCACAGGTGCATATCGTTCATTTTTTTTTTTTAAGTCCACAAAAAAGGTAAAAAGAACATATTTTAATTTAATAAACAATCTAATTCAGGATAAATGTGTGAAGGTACGAAATGAAGAGACAAACACAAAAAAAAAAAAAAAAAAAAAACTCGCCTTATGTTTAGTTTCGGAAGTTACAATATTGTTGCTGCGTGTATGTGTGCATATATGTATGCAAGTGTGCACGCGGGGAGAAGCGTGCGCAAATCTTCTCCTGTGGGTTCTTACCGAGCTGCATTGCCACGTACTGCCGCACACTGCAGCGTACTGCTGGACAAGCACATCCGTACCCTTGCCGGTGTGCACTTTTTTTTCCCCCCTTTAGGCCAAGCTAGAAAACAATAAGAGATATTTGACCCACAATGAGCATTTCATTTTGTGGGCGTGGAAGCGGCGAGCTCTCAAATTCGACCGGGATCAGTTCAACAAATTTTAGGCACAGCTGAGGGGTGATTCGTCAGGAGAGTGAGTTTGGCACGGCGTTCCTCCGTCTTCCGCATTCTTCGTCTCGCCGTTTAACCAATTTTTTTTGCTCATTTTTTACTCCCGTGCGTCGAATAAATTTATCACTATTTTTTTGGTAACGTTTTTTTTTTTTTTCTCAACTCCGATTTTGAAATGGTATAGTTGGATGCTGTAACTGCGTGACTCCTTGACTGCTTCGCATTGTCGCATTGTCGCAATGTCGCAGTGAGATTATGATGGGGCAGATATCATGGTAGGTGGAGCACCTGCTGTGGGGTGGTACTTCCCCGCTCTACGCAGAGTGGATCTCATGCGGTGTGTGAAAGCACGTACGAATTGCATCCTACAGCGCGTTTACGCGTGCTACTACTGCTACTGCGGCTACTGCGGCTACTGCTGCTTCTACTACTGCTACTACTTCTACTGCTTCTGCTGGTGCACTCCAAATCACCCCACATCAAACGAACATGGTAGACGAATTCACAAACTTGATGCCCTTCTTCTTCAAGTTGTCCTTATCTTCGTCCCGTCCGAACAGGTAGGCTGTTGCGTCCTCCACAATGTAGGTGTCGAACCCCAAATTCAAAAAAGACAAAGCAGTCTCCTTTACGCAGTACTCGAATATGAAACCACAAATGTAAACAGACTTTACGTTCAGTCCTTTCAGCAGTTTTAAAATCTTTTCGTTGATCTCCCTGTTTTCGAAAATAGTATGACTGTCGTGGTTCTCTGTATCTGCCTTCTTAATTACAATATCGTTCATGTGTCTAATAAGACTCGGGTGTATTTTACACCCCGAAGTGTTCCGGACACAGTGGACTGGCCATACATCTATCGATTCGTTTAAAAAGTTGAGCTTGCTATAATCCTTTATGTCACTAACGGAATTAACGTTTTTGTAGATGTATTTAGTCGACTTGATATTGGCTATGTTCTTCATCACATCACTCAGATTGAAAATTTTATGTTTTTTTAGGAAAGCAGCCTGCAGGAGGTCCGTCTGTTGGGTGGGTTGCACCTCTCCATCAGGTCCGTCACCATGACCCTCGTCAAGCACCCCTTCGTCGTGGTATTCAGCTTCGTCAGGGCGCACCCCTTCGTCTTCCTCTTCAAATATGGCTACCCTATTGACTTGGTCGTGGGATGATACTTGGGGTAGCCCATGCCCATTCTTCTTCACGCTACTATTTTTGATACCTCTATTTTTGTTTATCTGCTCAAACACAATTCTGTGCGTTTCTGCAAAGGAAATATGATACTGCGGGTGGTAGTCAACGGACAATATGTTCACAGCAAATTTTGCAGTTGCTTCGTTCGTGCTTTCTTTAGTTCCGTTTAGTAATGCTACCTTGTTTTCCTCCAGCTTGGGATGACTTTCACTCGGGTGGTGATTATACATGTGCGTGTCGTTACGTGCGATGTCTTCCGGCGTGTGAGAAAAATCGCTGTGATGGCCATTGGGCATGCCTTCCACACCATTCACTGTGCCCTGTGTAGGTTGCTTGTGCAAGCCGTTGCAGCCGTTTAGGGCGCTCAATCCATTGGAGCAACTTGTCATAACCCTATCGTTCCATGGAAAGAGAAGAATGTCCCCTTCCCTCTGCTCATCATCAATATCATTGCTGCATTGGTGATACTGGACGATATTCTCCTTTAGTAACTTATCAGGTTGGTACTGCATCATGTGTTTGCAGGTGTTTAATTTCATTAGGTCCTTTTCTGTGCAATTGTGTAGCCTTAATCTTATGGCGTTAATTTTGTTCAGCGCGTTCATGTAATCATCTCGGGAGTTGAACGACCCTTTGGGGAGGAAGTCGTTTTGGGCATCTACTATGACGAAGCACTTCATTTTGTGTATGCGGCGGAATGCACAAGGTGTGGCTGGGTAAAATGCACACAGTGCAGCTAGGTAAAATGATCAAGGTGTAGCTCGGTAAAATGCACACGATGTAGCCAGGTAAAATGCGCAACGTGTTGCATCGATAGAGTTAGGGCGACACTCTTCCACAAAGTATGGGCGGTGCAATTGGAGTCATGCAGGGGGGGGGTGGATGCCGTTCAGGGCACGGTTGTGTAAGGTATATATACAAGCGTGTATAAAAAAAAAAATGAAAAAAAAGAAAAATATATAAATGTACGTAAGCCTATACTTTTTTTTTTTTTTTTTTTTTTTTTTTTTTTTGGTGCTGTGCAATTGCCGTGCTCTGTTGCTTTGCATTGTGTGAACACATGAAAGGCTACTATGGGGGATGTTCACACGGGCATATTTTTTCTGCGCGCAGGGAGAGGGGATGGTATTATATATATGTATATAATATATGTATATATATATGTATATACCCAGCGGGGATCGGAATGTGTTCGAATTGCGAACAGAGCATGTGGATAGATATACAACTTCCCCTATCTCTTGTATATGCCTGTAGGGGTGCTCTACGTGTGTTTTTTTTTTTTTTTTTTTTTCTCGCCCCCTTTCGCCCCTTTTTTTTTGCTCAGTTTTTCCCTAGTTTGTCCCACTTTTCCCTTTTTCG
>NC_020401.1:907667-911830 GCF_000321355.1 Plasmodium cynomolgi strain B
TCTCTGCTCTTTTTTTTTTTTTTTTTTCCATTTTTTGTTCCTTTTCATTCCTCGCAACAAACACGGGAAGCAAATTTCACCCCCCAAAATTGATTGGTGCCGGCCACAGCTTTTTTGCACCTACCCCCGTGAATGGTGGAAATTAAAACGTCCCAAAAAAGGTGTGTACAAAGCTGCCCCTTTTTTAAAATGGCGTAGCTTTCTCCACGCGATGTAATCAATTTTATTGTTCAGTGCAACGCAGCATCCTTTGGTTCTTTTACTTTTTTTTTTTTTTTTCTTTTTTTTTTTTTTTTGAAAATGGGGAGGTTGGCCCTTCCGAAGAAGGTTTCATTTTAACGTGACTCATCAACTGCATAGCAGTTCTGTCGATGCGTTTTTTGGTGTCAGCCGTGTGTACGTATCAATGTTTGTGTGTGTGTAGAGGATAGTTGTGCGCGGCGGTAGTAGTGGTGACCGTGGCAATACGCGGTGGAAGTAGTGGTGACCGTGACAGTACGCGGCGTGTGAACTAATTAGGCACGGCCCGCGCAGAAACGTTAGAAAAAACTTCATCGCAATTTAAAGTTCCCACATGTTGTAATGCCCCCGATGTTGTTTTTACCGAATCATTGTTAAGTGTGCCTGCCCACCCCTCCCGAAGAGGAACATACTTTGCAAAATAGAGAAGCATGCGCGGTGGATTTAGTATACATACCCCTTGAACATAAAAAAAAAATGTAGAAAATTGCCACTACGGTGGTGTACACCCCATGTAGAGATATTAAGTGCTCGTGGCTGTACTGGGGTGTGACCCCCCCTTTCCGTTGGTACATCTCCCAGGGCAAAAAAAAAGCGTCCCCTTGTACCATTATAACATTTTTAAGTGTGGACCGAAAAGTATGTCTCGTTATATCTGACAAAGGGTGTGCAATTTTTCCATTCTGCCTGCACACTGTGCGAAAGACCCATGCAACTGCTGACTCGTTTCAGATCAGTTAAGGCAAATTATCCTATTTTCATGCACACATAGTATACCTTTTCTATCGTTTTAAGGTGTTAATGTGTATGTAGCTCATCTTATTATGCGCTTATCTTTCATTTGCTTCCGCCCCCCCTCCCTGAGAGTTCATTTTTTTTTTTTTTTTTTTTTACCCCCGGGGGGATGTCCAAACCAAATTGTGTGCATAACTTCAGAAGCGTTTTGAGAGTGTATATCGCAAGTATGCCAGGTGTATATCGCGCCGACCCATTAAATCCGTGAGGAGAATCAAGCTGACGTGACCACTTGACGGACGCGCCTGCACATTGTGAGCAGCGAACAGCACACTGAGATGACAGTTTCTACGCCTCGCCATGTTTTTGAAAGCCTTCCAATTATGTCTCCCCAAGAGTTGAACATATATTTAGTTATGTACCACTTCAAAGTGGATAAAATTTGTGTGAAAAAAAACACTGTAGGATAATCTTATTGAGCGGTCGTAAACCACATCGGCAGAAATGCCGCCATCAATCGAATGGCGAAAGCGGAAAAATTTGCTGACGCTTGGTTCGCAGGGAAAGTACGCAGATATGTGTTTATATAACTATTCATTTTTGTAACGGTCAAATGGTGGGCCTTCCATTTGCTGTGAATCAGGCATCATCTTGGAAAGATGCTCTTACGGAAACCCCTTCCAGTTACACCATGAGTACACGCATGCGTGAAAAAACGAAAATGGAAAAATGACACACAATATTCTCCTGACTGAGAAGTGTACGTACACCTTTTTATGTACACGTCATGTCAGCAGGGGACACCCAATAAGGGGTTTATTTTTTTTTTCCCAATAAAAGGGTGACAAATATAATTCATGCGAGTACCAACAGGTGAAGTTCGCATGCTTCCCCAGATGGTCTGCCTCCACTTGTGCTGTTTGAGCGGCCATTGGATGTATGCACAAAGGGGAGGTGTTGACGTGCCACTGCTTATGAGCAGCAGGGTAAAGGTGTGTGCAAAGGTGAGTGGAAAGGTGAGTGGAAGGGTGAGTGGAAAGATGAGTAGAAAGGTGAGTGGAAAGGTGAGTGCAAAGGTGAGTGCAAAGTTGTGTGCAAAGATGAGTGCAACGGTGTGTGCAAAGTTGTGTGCAAAGTTGTGTGCAAAGTTATGTGCAATGGTGATGTGCCCCCACCTGTGTGAAGAGAAGGCGGGGAAGTAATACTCAGAGAAGGACCCATGTGACCATGTCCCGTTATCACCTATTTGGATCACACGTTTTTTCACTTCTTTGAAGAAAACCCCATGGTACTTTTTTCACCCCAAAGCGAGCATTTTTTGCACACATGTTGTACCATAACATAGGTCACCTGCCTCTGATCCTTTTGAACCGTTTACAGTTATCTTCGCGGAGGTGCAACTGTACCTATCGCGCGTTTTTCGATGTCAAGCCATGCGCGTGTTTTTTGCGAACGTATGCGTAACCGCATATCCGCATAACCGCTTAAATGCTTGACCGCTTGACCACTTGGGAATGCTTCGCACGAAACGGAGGTTCTCTCCTGACAAGAAAAGGGATAAGTTTTTGTCTGCTCAGTGGGAGTTTTCTATTCCCCCAAGATGGGGACTAAGGCACACCAAACGTTATTACGTAATAACTGCACACCAAACTTTATTACGCCATAATTGCACACCAAACTTTATTACGCCATAATTGCACACTTAATTTTATTCACCCGATAAGCGCTGTTTATAAATAAATCTGCTTGTCCTCATTTTCATTTATACTCACATGTGCATGTGCTCATGAGCGTAAATGGCATGCCTGCCGCAGGGGGGGATGGGGTGGAAAAAAGGCACTTCCCCTAAAAGGCATACTGCGAAGTAACACTCCCGAGCGCAATACCTAGTTTAACCATAACGTGGTTACTCAAGTGTGACATAAAATTGACATCCCGTTCGTAATGAGAAGAACCCCTAATTTACATGCCAAACATTTTTTTCAAAATCGTTATGATCATTTTTATGCATAGCACCGTTACCTTGAGCGAGTACATGAGCGGGGGATTGAAAAAAAAAAAAAGTTAGGCGATAAAGTTAAAAGTTAAGAAAGAAACACTTTTACTAAATTTTGACACCCTCGGTGAGCAGTATTTTCCCCATTTCGACATAACAAGATATGGAACTTTTTGTGAACCCGATTTTTTTTTTTTTTTTCATTTAACGGCAAGCCGTGTGCATGCAGGTAACACCAGGAAACGATTTCATTTGCATCTTTATGGTTAATCAATTTGGGAAGTTAAATTTTTTTTTCTCAATTTTGACATTGTGATTATTAATGTTATCCCATGGAAAAAAACATCTCAAAGTGTGATCTTCGCGTTTTCGCTTTTTTGCAAAGTGGAGAAACAGGCTTCTGGTAATGTGCACCCCACAATGGATATGAAACGCTCCTATACGAGAAACGATCTCAATGTGCACAATTCGGTGTGCATCTTATAAACATTAATAACTTTTTTTTTTGTGTTAAAAATGGACATTTACATATGTACACATTGAAAAGTTACAAGTGCACCTTGTGCGTAAAAATGCAGAAAATAATTTTGCCACTTGGAAGCTTTGCCATTGAACAGATTGGAAACTCTCCTTCATCACCCTTCTCTCCTGTGTGCTTTATTGTGCTTCAAAATAAACGCATTGCAGTAGAACAGAAGAGTGTATGTTGATACCTTAACAGAGAATAATTATTTTTATCCCTTACACGTGATGATTAAACGTTTGCACCTTATTTAAGCTTAAAAAATGGGCTTGTTTTTTTTTTTTTAAATACAATTTTGCTTACGTCATCCGTGTTTTTAAGCGTGCACCGATAGGGATAATCAAAATGGGAGCAGAATATACGTGCATAACCAAGTGGAACACACGGAGAGAGGGGGAGCTTCACAGGGTCGCGGGTGGGGCGGATAACACCCATGCGTTCATATGAATGCATTTATAAATATTTGCACAGCGTTGCCAGTAACAGTACCACATGTAATCATTCACTCTTTTATGTTACGCGCGTAGGCATGTGTGCCCCTTGTAAACTTACATTAATGCAAATTAAAAACGGAACCCACACACATTCTCCAATGCTGCATTCGTTTAAGTTTGAACTTTGAGCCTTGCAGGGGATGACATCTGGAAGTGCCCCATTAGCGAGAACAAC
>NC_020401.1:912040-932765 GCF_000321355.1 Plasmodium cynomolgi strain B
AAAAAAAAAAAAACATATATTTTTAGCTACCTGGAAATAAAAAGACAAATTTTAGCTACCCCATGGGAAAAAAAAAAAAAAGAAGCAAGCGAAAAAAACGGAACCTTTTCGCTACCTGGGAAAAGAATATACGTATGTATATGGGTGCATTTGTAAAGAAGCTTATAATCCTGAACCAGGCACTATTTTGTAAGTGTTGTGCTAGCCAAAAGAACAAGTAACCAATGTTCTAACTGTTCAAAGTAGTTGACCAATCAAAAAAAAAAAATTAATAATTCTCTTTTTTCCTATTTGAAAAAACATCTTCATTTAATTAATTTCATTTTGAAATAATATGTTTTAAAAAAAATATTTTTTTTTTAATTTTTCTTCTTTTAAAAAATAAACATTATATTTTTTAATTGTTTTTAAATATGCTTTTTTGAAACAATTATTTGAAAATAGTTTTGCATAACTTTATTTTTTCTTCATTTGTTTTCTTCATGTTTTTGGTCATAACTGGTTTGTGTATCAATTCTTTTGTATAGTGCTCTTTAAGGGAGCCGCAACAAAAGTACGCAAAGGCGTACATATATATTTGTTTATATTTGTACTAGTAAGTATATATGCATGCTGTGTGCATACCAACATATATATATTTTAACATACTGGCAATATTGCGTACATATATATGCTTTTTATTTTTTGCAAATGCTTGCACACATAGTTAAATACGTTTGAAGTAAAAATGCATATCGTGAATTTGTATCATGTGCTGGTTGTGTGCCTTTTTGGCATAGTGTGCTCCTCCTGGTTTAATAAGCCGGCTGCCAGCGCTTCGGCTGCCTCCCCTGAAGTGAGCAATAAGGGCATAAATTATGAAGATGACTACTACAACGTAGCACAAAAGGATTTAACGTCATCCTCCTCCTCCTCATCAGCAGCAGGAGCAGCAATTAGAAAAAGGAGATACATCTTGGATGTACGATCCTTTGGAAAAACGTGCCTCTTGGAGTACGAAAACGTTTGTGAAACTGCAGACTATTCTATCCATGTAAAGAATGGAATAAGCGGCCATGATATCAAGGCAACCTTGATTCAAAAAGAATCAAGTGATCTTGTCTCGGTACACAATTTGATGGGCACCTTTTCTGAGGATGGAAGTGTCCAATTTATTTTTAAAAGCATTCCATCACTACACTATAGTGTCGTGTTGGAAATGTCAGATTTGATAAACAATGCCGACTACGATATCGGGAATAATTGTCACTGCCAAGGATGTAGTGACAATACGAGGGTAATTGACTTGAACGAAATGGAAAATAGGATCACACACACAGTAAGAAGTGACAAAAAAAATAAAATCACATTTCCACAAAAGACATTTGTTCATGGAAATTTTTTATTTAACAAATTTCTATATTTTCATTCTGAACTAAATACAAAAACAATTGAAAATTACACACAGCTATATTCTTTCTACAACGAATTAGTGTATCCTTGTTCAGGTACTATTATGACACACTCGGTAAATTATAACATCCATTATGACTTGTCTAGTGTGCATTGTTACCATGTCCATATGGTGGATAAATTTATAAAAAAGATTCAGTCCACAAATGGAGATGAGAGGACAAGCGGTAGCTCGACGTTGAATTTCATGAGCAACAGTAATAGCCACCCCATACTTATCAAATTGGAGGATAGACTCTCAAATGACAAGTTGGTAAATATTAGCGGAAAGAATTACAGAATTCAACTTCCGTTGAGATACAAAGATAATGGGTACTACTCTCCCAGAGGAAGCGTCGTCGGACGGTTGGTCACAATTTACACGCGTAACGTCTTTTTCCAGAAGAAGTACATCTATAAGAATAATGTGAACAACCGAATGGAGTACGTGCACATGTTCAGAATTCTTTTTAATTTATTCAAGGAGGTGTACAACGTTTCGTATGAAGATATGTTGCTCTACACCACCGGGTTGACGATGAAAAAGGAGGGGTTCACTTCTTCCTCCCACGTGGATCAGGGGTATAACATATACGCGGAGGAGCTGTCGGTACTGTTAAATTCGTTGGCGTTTGAGTTCAACGCAGAGGCAGTAGGTCTCAACAGAGAGGTGCTGGTGAAGGAAGAATCCCAGTTTGTGTCAGAATACGGATCGAACCACTTCGCGCAAGTGGAGAAGAACCAACTTGTACTTAGATCTTCCACTGAAATATGTTTAGTCGTTTTGGAATCTATCGCTCGTGAGTTGAGTAGGTTTATAAACTTACAACTGCAGAAGGAGCATAGGAACACGTGCAACACGATGAGACAGGGACACAGCTATGCGAACATGTCCCCCATGTATCATACGTATGAGTTGGATTGTAACCTTTCTATTTTGTACTTGGAATATAACCTGCCTGAAGATGTCATGGTAAAGCGCCTCATAACGAACAAGACTCTATTTGAGGAGGTCAAATTGGAGCTTTTTTACAACAACATATTTGGGTACACGGTGTATTTGCATGTGCAGGTGGATGAAAAGTTTGTGCGCAGCTTGAAGAAGCGTGTGCCGAAGTACGTAAACGGAAGTACCGTGGTGACGATGACGGTGATAGGGAGAAGGGTCGACGTGAGCGACGCCTCGGAAGTGATGGTAATTCTTAAGGAAATTTCCTTCCCCATGCAATGCAGGGAGAACTGCACCAGTAAGCATCCCATAGTGGTGGAAGACAACTTGGACTACATAACTGTTGGGGACATATGTGTGCAGAATGAGGGATTGCCAAAAGTTTGCTTTCCCGCGTACAGTTTCGGGTACGTGTTTGACACGAGGTTGCTGCGAGTGCATATGATCAACATCAATCCGTATCCCGAAATTTTGCTGACCCCTTCTGTGCAGCGCTCCATCGTTGAGGGCCACTTTTGCATTTTGACCCCTACCCCTGGAGAGGTGATTCTGGACGTATCGGTGCCCTCGGTGTACGAGGACACGGTGTGCAAGGAGTACATCAACAGGTGCAGCCTCATAACGACGAAGTTTGTGCTGAACGATGCGGGGTCGATGCCTGGGAGAGCGGTGGCGGCTCTGAGGAGGAACCAGTTTGGAGTGCACCTGTCAACTCACTTTGATGAGAAGCACGAGGAGATGCTACAGGTGGTGTACCGCTTGGGCGGGAGCGGCGGAGCAAGCGGCCAAGTTAGCGGCGGCGAGCAGAGCTTCATCCTGACTCACTACAACAACAGCTTTTACATAAACGGGCGGTCGAACAAAATGCAGTGGAGCCGCGCCAAGGAGTCCTTCTCCAAGCGAGGCTCCCCGGGGGGGAAAGCTTTGCATGATCGTAGCAGCGATGCCGACGAGGAGGATGATGATGATGAGGACGCGTATTACAAGGGGGTGTCTCAGATAGACACCAAAACGCACAGGGTTCACGTGGTCGACAACAAAAACGTGGCGCTAACCCACATGCAGACGCCCAAACAGAACGATGCCACACGGTACCACCCATTTGGAGAAATCAGCATTAACTACAAGAAGATCAGGCCTAACATGTACATGAAATTTTTGAATAATTATATGTACTTTTACGAAGGAGCAGAAACGTACATCGAGGAGGAAACCTCGCCCCATTTTGTGAACGTGTCTCCCTACCAGTACGAGTGTTTGGGAGCCTACGCCTACTTGATGAACAAATTTAACATCCTCGTGAATGACTCGCTGAATTGTGATGCCATACAGATGATAGTCGAAGTGCTGTTGAAGGCCAACTTGGGGAAATATTTCATTCATCTTAAGGACAAGAAGATACACTTGAACTTTTTCAAAAAACACGAGGATTCACATGACGTGTTCGACTTGGTGCACATGGAAATATACGAATCGCACGCACCTTTGAAGCCGATAAAGACGTACAAACTGAATGTGAGCATTGATGAAAATAACTTAAACTTGTTGCACCAGCACAGGAATGTCGAATTCCCCAACAAGTACTTCTCCAACGTGTATATACTTCTGTTTAAGGCGGCTTACTTATCGAACGGGTACGACTTTTACACGTTCTTTTACGAATTGACTGGAATACTTCTCATCGACAATGTTGTGGTGGAAAACATGGACAAGCTGCTCCCCGAGGAGAGAGAAGCTGTGAAGACAATAAAGTCTGTATTGAAAGAACAGTTCGACGTATCGCTTGAGAAGCACACCATGGGGTACGACTTGCTGATAAATGAGATATCGCTGCTCGCGGCGTACGTCACGGAGTTAACGTCGTCTTATAGGAAGGCGTCGCAGAGAGGCCTCGATTGGGGGGTAGAACAACAACAAGGAGGGGAGCAATCGGGAGCGGTGTCCGAGGCGGTGTCCGAGGCGGCGTCCGAGGCGGCGTCCGCGGCGCCCCTGGCCGGAATCAAATACTTCGTCTACGTGGACGAGTTCAAACACAGAAGCGAGAAGAAGATCACGGCGAACGAGATGGCCTACCACCTGGCCAAGCACGGCGCCCTCATGATCAAGAAGAAGTCCCTGTGCTGTTCCAACTTTGTGGATGAAGTGGAGAATTCTTTGTACTATCACATTCTGTACAGATACGTTTTGGCTAGCCACAAATTTGAGCAGGGCGTGGAAGAAGAGGCGGTCCTGCAGCATCTGGAGGCCTTATCCTCCTCCCCAGCAGGAGGAGCGACCATTGGACACAGCATAGTGCAGAGGCTTCTCGGCCGAGAAGTAAGCGCCTCGGCTGTGAACGCAAGCTGGAGCGAAAGCGACGTGGAGTACGTGAAGTATGTGCAGTACGTGGAGTACGTGGCAAACTGGATCATGGGCGAATCTGGATACATATCGCGCAAGGATGGAGCGGCGCAGTCGTCCATCCACGTGAATCTGCTAGATTGCCTAAACATGGACCTGCAGAAGCATGACGAAAATGTGATCACGGAGTTTGCGTCCGAGTTTGACCAGCACGGAGCGCTGGTGTCGATCACGATGGAGAAGTGGGCAGCATCGGGAGCAGCGGGATCGGCGGGATCGGCGGGAACCGACCAGTACGCCGTCTACTTCCTCTTCAGAAACCTGGCCGTCCCCTTCGTGGGAGAGACGCACAGGACGGAGACGCTAGAGCTGCGCAGAGTGCTCCTGCTGAAGGGAAGCGCCCCACACGCAGTGACGGACAGTTCAGTGCAGTTCAAAGTATACATCGACAACGTGAACAGCAATTCCATTTTTATGCTGGAGAAGGTCATCTTCGTTTCGAAAGAGGGCAACCAGCTGGTGAAGGAGATCAACGTAGAGTACCAAACCTTTTTCGTGCACCCATACAGCATGGTATTGAACACGGAAATTAGGAACGCACACATAGGAGTGGCCCAAATGTATTACGACAAAATGTTGGAGTGTCACCATTACTATAACGGGCTTCAAGTGTGCAACAATCCAAAGTTCGATTATGAAGGGTTCTCTCCCTACTACGTGTCCTACTTGGAAAATAACCAGCGAAAGGACATTTTATTCAAGACCAAGGAAGAGGTAGCCAACATGATCAACAACGGGTACTTGTCTCTGTCGAAGAGGTTCAAACTTGACATGGGAGGAGACGTGATGACAGCAGATATTTATCGAACCGTCCGCCTCATCGTGGAGGAAGTGGCCTACTCAGTGGGTATACACAATCTAGGAGAGAAGTCTTGCGGAACGCTCTATTTGAACAGGGGCCAACTTCACGTCCCAAACGATGGGAAGTCACTCATTTCGAACATCTTCTACGACACGAACTATTGCATTGATAAAGGGGCCGTCTTAAAGGAGATACTTCAAATATGTAATTTCGAGAAGAAGGACTTGGTGAAGCTGTTCGACTATCTGCACAGCAACGTGCTACCGTACCAGTTGAACGAGAAGTTTGCCGATTCGCTAACCAGGGAGGAGATGCTCAGCCTGATCTATTACTTTTTGTCTGTTCCCCCCCAGGTGAACAAGCTGATTAAGAAGAATTCGATTTATTTGGAGATCGGCGAGATGAGCGTCCTGACGAACAAGGATTCGTCTCAGGCGAGTGGCAGAAAGGAAGAGCCATCCGCAGCAGTAGTAGTGGTAGTAGATCCTTCCGCGTCTTTCTCGGACTCGCTTCTCATAAGCAAGAGCATGCTATCCCCGAAGAGATTGAACGAAGAGTCGATCATACAGTTCAACGTGTCGCTGTACACAGAGCTGCTGAAGAACCTGCGACAATTGCGCGAGAAGAGTGGACAAAAGGTGGACGACCCGACAGACGTGCCGCAACACGTCGAGGGAGGAAGTGGCGCGTACGACCAGAAGGAGAAGGAGAAAGTGATCCACGAAGTGAAGAGCTACGTGCAGAACAGCCGCACGTGCAGCGTGAATGGAAGAAGCGACGGAGGCGCAGTCGTCTCGTTGACACCTCCCCAGTTTTCCAACGCCGGACCGATGTCCAAGCCGGACGACGTTCTGACCTACAACGTCCCCAGCTTCACTTACACGGAAGAAGCCATCTACGTGAAGGAGCAGCCAGACATTCATAGCGCATTCAACAACTTGTTTCTCTATGAGGGACAGAGTACCGCAAATGGAAAATTCCTAAGCGCAATAGTGGTTCTTTCCCCCCATAGGTTTTTATCCCTTGAGAACGTTACCTATGTAGGGCTCATAGCCAACACGTTCGACGACACCAACCAGTTCGTGTTGAAGTGTTACCCTCATAAGAAGTACGACACGTCTAAATTTGCGAGCAAGTTTAATTTGGAACCCAACACAGTGTACTTGGTGTGTAGAAACATAGCCGTCAAATATTTGAAAAATGGACTCTACGAGTTTAACAAGTATGTGGTAGAGTACGACACGGATTCGAATGGCACCGTCGGGACGCACATCTATGAGAGCTTGCCGATAAGGCCAGTATACGAAGTTTGTAATGACCCCAAAGTGGTGGTTCCCAAGGCGGAAAATGTCAGCATTGAGGTGAAACTTGTGCAGAGCAGCAGTACATCTGCCACAAACGCGGAGATGGTGGAGTACCAAATAGAGGTGAATGGATTGGTTGAGCTACACACGGATCCATACGTTGTGGTGAAGCCGATCTTTACGCACAGCTCGTACTTGTACAACACGATTATCTACACGACCGACGATTTCGTGTCTTATACGTACCCAAGGAAGCTGAAGCACTGGGAGTTTTTGAGGCTCCCCTTTAGCAAGGGTCTGTTCAAGGACAACACGCTTACTTTGAGAAAGCTGCAGTGTAATAAGGAGAGAGGGATGCAGGACAGCTCGAAGTTGCACTACGTATACTCGCTTGTGATGGTCAAATCGTTCACTTTGTTGAAGGTTGTCATAAAGGACCTCTATGGCAACGAGTACGAAGTGAAGTTGGACGGGGAGGAGGAGCCGCAAACGAGCGCGGTCGGTGGTACTGCTGTAACCCCAGTAGAAGCCAAGCCGGGAAAGGAGGAAGCCAAGCCGGGAAAGGAGGAAGCCAAGCCGGGTGCAAGGAAGAAACCAAGCCGTGCAAGGAAGAAACCAAGCCGTGTAAGGAAGAAACCAAGCCGTGCAAGGAAGAAACCAAGCCGTGCAAGGAAGAAACCAAGCCGTGTACGGAAGAAACCAAGCCGTCTCCTTCCCCTTCCCCCGCGAAGAGCAGCAAAAACTTGTGCACCTCGTTCCTACTGAGCATACAGAGCAAAAGCAGCATCGGCGATGATGATGGCACCTCCTTGGAGGAGTCCTTCTTCCTCGTGCACTCGTCGTGCATCGTGAGGGAGGGCGTCATATCGCTGAGAGTAGCAGAGGACAGGGAGACCTACTCCACGGACGCGGAAGAGAAGCACCTCATGAATAGGGACACGTTCGACGAGATCTACAAAATGATATGCGAGCAGATCAAGCTGCAGAAGGGAGACTACTCTGTAAAAATTTCGAGCAGCGCGCAAAAGGAGGAGATCCCCGATAAAAAGATGTCGGTGCAAAGGGTGCACGAAGACGGATCGGACTACTACAACAGAGGCTTGTACAACCTTTGGGAGAAGGGGTTCAGCGTGGACTTGTTTGGGAAAAAGGGACAACAAGCGGTGGCAGTACCCCCTAAAGAGGCACCCAAGGTAGAGGCGCCCAAAGTAGAGGCACCAAAAGTGGAGACACCAAAAGTGGAGACACCAAAAGTGGAGACACCAAAAGTAGAGAGCCCCCAGGAAGAACTCGTCCAGGTGCAGTACGACAGAAGAGTCGACTACCTCATAAACATCAAGAGGACAGACACACCGAAGGATGACAAAGAAAAGGCGTACGAAGACAATTACACGCTACTTACGGGAACGCTAAACTCTAGTGTAACGTCCGTGGTAGTGAAGGACGGAAAGCTGAGCGCAACGTGTTTAGAAGGAGACTGCATTTTGGAGAATACGTTCCTTGAGGATATGATGAACGCGAAGAATCTGAAGAACGGCATATACGAACTGGACATAAAAAAGAGGATCCATTTGACCAAGAGCGATGACAGCGACAGGGGAGATGCGCCATCAGCATTGGAAGCAGCATCGGGAGCAGCATCGGGAGCAGCATCGGGAGCAGCATCGGGAGCAGCATCGGGAGCAGCATCGTTTTCCCTGAGAGGGGGACACACACGCAATGGCGGTACCCTCGTGTGCATTGTGGAAAACTCGTTTAACACGCTAAGTGGAGGCATGAAATTTAGGAAGGTAGTTCATGTGCAAGGAGAGGAACAACTGAGTGCAAAAGAAGGGACGTACGATGTGTTTATAACGAAGGGGAAATACCTAGTAAAGGAGGGAAGCAGCAACAGTGAAACTGCAAAAGACTCTGAAGTGATCAAGAGGTGCATTAACAAAGCGTGGAAGGTAAAGAAGAACACAGATTACAAGTTTGGAGTGCAACTCACCACCAGTGTTGCTGATGATGCCAAGGTAGGCGGTACGCGTCTCTCTCTGCTAGGTGATGAAGAGAAAGAATACTACCTTGTGGTGAACAAGCTAGGAAAGAACGGCATGCCACTCTATACGAAAAATAGAATCGTACATTTGATTGGAAAGAAGGGGTTAACCGATGGCAAGTACATTGTGAAGGTGAATGGCGACAAGTACGTATCGGAGGCACTGAACGTAACGAGTGATGGTGCAGAAACGACTGTTAGCACCACACCTTTAGGGGAAGCGGCCGATAGGGATGAAAATTTCTTTCATAATGTATTCAAGATGTTACACAAGAAGCCAAGCAACGGGTCTTACTATGTAGAATTTTCAAATAGCGAAATTGTCGATGTGAACAACGGGATCCTTTTCACAGATCAGATAGTGTTGACTGAATCGGTGGCTACATCTACTCATGACATGAAAGATGGACAGGATGAAGAAATGGAAAAACAGGACAGTATTGTTAAAGCTTACCTAGTGGAAGTAGTGAGTGACACCGAAGAAGACGAAGAAATTGCTGAATACGAAGAAGTGTATGTACTGCACGGGTACACCTTAAAAGGAGGACAGTTCCATATAGAATACAATGATGGGGTGTGCACTATGAAGAGTATAGTAAGAGGAAATGAAAGCACACGTTCGAGTGACATAGAGAAGGTGTTGAAGATATCAGGAAGGAAGATGAACAAGGGCAGTTACTTTGTACACGTTAATGAGCTTTTCATGGATGAGCAGGGAGAGTACTTTGACAACCCGTATGCTCCCCTATGGAAGAATAAGAAGGACCAGAGTGGAGGAGTTCACCAAGGTGGCTTCATCGCGCAAGAGATAAATGAAGGAGGGGCCCTAATCGATGACGCGTTTTGGAAGCACGTCATGCAGAATGTGACCGTGAGGGAGTTCCACAAAGGAAGCATGAAACCGTTGATCACCGCGCATGGGCAAGGTGGACCAAAGGGAGGAGAAGGAGAAGAGGGAGAAGAGGGAGAAGAGGGAGAAGATGAACGACCCTTTCACGCATACGTCCATCTGCATAACGACGGACAAGGCAATAGCTGCACCTTTAGGAAAGTACTACAGGGATGGGGCACTGGGTTGCAAAAAGGAAAGTACTACGTACAAGTGATGAATGGGTCCTACTTCCCAACGACTGTCTACGGTCCCAATGTGAATAATGAATACCTGAAGATGCTCATAGAGAATGCGTGGGATTATCCATACAGAACCATGTTAGGTTTCTATGTTGATATTCACCCAGGAGATGCTCAAGGAGTAGAACAAAACATGGAAAAGACGCTGGAGGCAGGGGAGGCGTATTACAGCGTCGTCATTAGGCAGTTGAATGGTGAGAAGCATGCTAACAGGGGAGGAGATGCCACCAGACAAAGCGAGCTGATCAAAATTACGGGGAGAGACGTACCTACAGGGGAGTACTTCATAGAGGTGACTGATGAAAAGGGCACCGCTACCGGAATGGACGCGAATGGCAAAAAAATGGACGCGCCTTTTCTCAAAAATGTTGCATTGTTGCTGTATGACATGAGGAAGAGGGGCAAGTACCACGTGGTGATTACTAAGGACGTGCACGTTGCGAAGACTGAGCAGGGGGGAGCGGTAGCAGCGGTAGAAGCGGTAGAAGCGGCGGGATCGGCGGGATCGGCGGGATCGGCGAGACCTGCCGGATCTGCCGCCCCCGCTGTGGAGAAGAAGCTGCTGAGTAAGACCCTCGAGGTGACGAAGCTGAACCTAGTGGACGGGTCCGAGATCCTGCAAAAAGTGAGAACGATAATCAAAGCGATCAAGGTGCACCCGGAAAGAAACATCCCCGACGGAAGTTACGGAATGAATGTCTATACCAACGGGATGATCCAAATAAGGGGAATGTACATGAGTAACTTATTAGGTCCATTGGAAGAGGCAGAACTGAAGAGAGTGTTGCCATCCCCCCCACCAACCGGATTGTCTAGCGGCCTTTACTTGGTGCAGGTGAAGAGCAATAATGTAAGGCAAGAGATAGGATCAAGAAGCAGCTTTAGAGAGGGAAGGGATACATCATCGAGTGGTTCTTCTTCATCTGGTTCTTCTTCATCTGGTTCTTCTTCATCTGGTTCTTCTTCATCTGGTTCTTCTTCATCTGGTTTCCCCTCGTGTACTGGCACTTCCGCGGGAAAGAAGACTTCTATGACTATAACGAACGGGGATGGCAGCGTGGTTTACTATGACAACCAGCCACACGCCATGGGTCGAATACCTCTGCCATTCGTGAAGGGCGACAGAACGATGACTCACTATCAGAGAGGAAACTGCCAGGATAACATAAAGGTGACCCACTGCACGTCGTCGACCCCAAGCAACTGCAGGAATGTGTTCAAGGCCCGACGCGTTGGAGAATGACCTGACGCTGACAGCGCGGGTGACAGGAGGAAGAGGGGGGCGACCTGCTGTTGCGTTATCACATAAGGATGAGACATCATACCGATGTGCCATCACGGAGTGAGGGGGCTCATTTGCACCCCATTCAGCCTGCCCACGCGCCCCCCTTCATTTTGCGCGCCTATTTGAGAGTGCGTTTCATCGCACAGTTGTGCCCCTATTTGAGCGTAGCTCGACTTGGCTGCCCATTTATCCGCAGCTCGACTTGGCTGCCCATTTTGCGCGCCTACACTCGTGGGCGCATTTTTCAACAACAATTCACCCCATTTGTGCACAACTCTTAAAAAAAAAAAAATGATAACGACGTTCACTTGGTTTAGTCTGGCCGTGCTACGTGTGTTCAGTGGCACGGAGGCGCATGTAAAAATGTGCAGGGAGACCCCACACGGTGTCGCAACAGCAGCGCAGAAGGGATTGTCTGTGTGGTTGTGCGTGTGTGGGTGTGGGGGGGGGGCAACCTGTGTATATGCCTCTCCAACCGTGCAGGATGGTACAAGAATTTTGGAAGCTGCGCGCCCCGTTTAGGGGTAGCCCATGTACGACATGCCTCTCATTTTGTTGGTGTCGTTCGGGGGAAATTATCCTGTGACTGCCCCATTTGGCGGACGTATTGAGTCGAGCCGTTTGGTGAGACACTGGGTCGGCCTTGCGCTGCGCTGCCGTTTTGTGGTCTTCCTCCCGCTGGGGGCTACTCCGCTGCCTGCGGCACAATTCTGCCGTTTGTTTTTTTTTTTTTTTTTTTTTCCCCCTTTGACCGAACGAGTCATTCATGTGAAGCGATTACTTTTAAGAAAATTAAAAAAAAAATGTTTACATGCACTTGTGTGCTATCTGATTGGCTGCGTTTTTTTATGAATTTATGTTTGTGCAGGAGTGCAGCGCGCATGGGTTACAAGTTACGAGTTACGAGCTACGAGTGGGAAAAGCTGTTCGCGCAAGGGCAACCACATAAGCGTGGCGTTATGCGCAAAGGCGAGGTTGCGCCGTATTCCCACTGCGTTACAACTGGGCAGGAAAAAAAAATGCACATGTGTAGAGGGGACTGCACCCCTGCTTGCAAGCTGTGCGTTTCGCTTGAGGGTGGTCCCTCAGGATGACTAATGGATACGATGGGGGGAAGCAGGTGCCAATGTGCTGGCGGTACAGGCAGCCCGCGGAGGTAACGCGGCGTTTTGTGTGCTACGTGTGCTTCGGCATGCATGCTTCGTGCGTGTGCCTCGGTATGCATGCTTCGTGCGTGTGCCTCGGTATGCATGCTCCGTACGTGTGCCTCGGTATGCTTGCTTCGTACGTGTGCCTTGGCATGCATGCTCCGTACGTATGCTCCGCTACGCATGCTCCGCTACATATGCTCCGCTGCGTATCCTCCGCTACACATGCTCCGCTGCGTATCCTCCGCTGCGCACGGTCCGCTCCCTAGTTGAAGTCATTCGGCGCGATGACGTCGTCAATCTTGAGTATCATCTTGACGACCTGCGTGGCGAGGGAGAACTGGTTGTACTTGGAGTTGAACGTTTCAAAAATTCCCTTGTCGATCATATTGTCCACCTTATAGTTGAGGCTGTCGATACCGAGATTTTTCTGTTTCTCCTGAATGATCTTCGTTTTGATTTCAGAGATGATATCGATGCTGTTGAGTCCCATATTATTGCAGAGGTTGATTGGAATAGAAAGTAGAGCATTTCCAAAGGCTCGAATGGCATATTGTTCTATGCCTTTACATTTATCAGCCACATTTTCAATAGCTAGAGCAGCATAAATTTCGCTAGCTCCTCCCCCTGGGAGAATTCGATTATCCCTAATCAAATTTCGAACAGAACACAAAGCATCATGTACACTTCTTTCACATTCTTCAACCATCATTTGGTTGCCTCCTCTTAACAGGATTGTAATTGCTTTCGTATTTGAGCATCCTTCGATAAAAACCATAGGGTTGTTTACAGTACCATGACTAATCTCCCTAATCAAATCAGCTTTACCTAACTTAGATTCATGTATATCTTCAAATCTAGGGATGATTTTTCCACCTGTTGCTATAGCTATGAGTTCCATTTCGACTCCTCCTACCCATCTAATGGCTGGTATATTTTCCTTCAAAAGAAGATAATTGGCTTCATCATCAAATCCCCATTGACAGATCACGAAATTAGCTCCTGCCTTTTTCAACGAATCAATCATATCATAAAAGTATTGCTTCTCAATATTTTGCAAATCCCTAAATGCATCTACATTGGTTATATTTAGTTTATGTTTTATTTTTGGTTTGGGTGGTTCAAATGGACATGTCAAGATGGCAATTTTTGCATTCTTCACTTCTTTAACCATTTGCGAATGAGACAGTTCTTTATTCAAGACAATACCTTTGATTAGAGTTGACTCTTCTAACAGACCTCCTGTTTTTCCTTCAATTTTTATTAGATCAAATCGGACATCTTTTCGCTCCATATCTGCAACGGAAAGGACAGCATCCACCACGATGTTTGATAAGAGGTCCTTTTTACTTGACACAATTTTAGAGCTTAACGAAGTGCTAGCCAATTTTTTTAACATTTCGTTATTGTTCTTTTCGATGTCCACCGTTATGGCTATCTCTTCAATCGCCTTCAATGCTATGCTGCATGCATTTTCGAACCCATCGGCGATACGTAGAGGGTGGATTCCTTTATCTATCAGGGTGTATGCTTCTTCTAGGAGGACCCCAGCGATAATAACAACTCCCGTGGTTCCATCTCCAATTTCGTTGTCCTGACTTTTCGATAATTCGACTAATAACTTTGCGCACTCATGCTGGATATCAATTTTTTCAAGTATCGTCGCTCCGTCATTTGTTACCGTCACGTTGTTATCCTCGCTAACGATTATTTTATCCATGCCCCTCGGCCCGATAGAGCTTTTCAAAATATCTGCTACGACCTTAGCTGCCAGGATGTTACTCTTGTGTGCCTCTATCCCTTTGATCCTTTTCTTCTCCTCCTCCTTCAGGATTACAAACGGCTGCCCGTACTCGTCGATGGCGATGTTCATCTTGGGAGGGGGTTAGCGGCGAGGGGGGAGCGGTTAGGGGGAGCGGTTAGGGTTAGCGGTTAGGGTTAGCGGCGAGGGTTCGCGGCGAGGGGCTTCTTCTCTTGCGGACGCGGCTCTCTTATGGGAGAGTATAACTGCTGACGCTGCTTCTGTCAACCTCTACCGGTGCGGAGCGTTATCCGTGCCAACCTGACGGGCGAAGGTCACAGGTGTGAGCACTCTGTGGACTCCTCTACGTTTTCCCTTCCACAGGGGTGACCCACTCTGCGGTCACACTACGACGCAGTGAAGATACGACGACACAGGAGTGACCGCGCAGAGTTGTACGCTCGATGAACTCTCCTTTGCACTTCCAACGGTTTGGAAGCCTTCTACACTTGCGTCACGCTGTACAATTTTGTGTTACTTCCTCAGGGGTACTTTTATCGATGCACGTGAAAAAAAAAATGTGGCTCTTTTTTTTTTTTAAATTTGCCTGAGCAGTGCATGCTTTGTTTGCTACTCCGCCATAGGTCATTCGTCACCGTCATTTGCTTTTTTTATTTTGCTTTTTTTATTTTGTTTTTTTTATTTTGTTTTTTTTATTTTGTTTGTTATTATTTTGTTTGTTTTTATTTTGCTTATTTTTTTTTACTAACCACAGGGAGTACTTTTTTCCCGCGCGGGTTAACATCGGGGGGGGTGGCGCAAAATGCACTTTTTTTAATTTCACGCGCGCGGGGGAGAAAAGGATATGCCACCAATGTAGGGAAACCACAATCGCGCCGGTGCGTGGGGAGCATACGAGGATACGCGCATGCGCGGTTGCCCCGCTTGCAGGGAATACACCCGAGGGGTGTTGCAGCCAGAGAGGAGGGGAACTTTGTAAAAAACGTTCATCACGGGTGGAGGGGGTCATGTAGAAGGGTGGCATCACCTTGGTTTTTTTTTTTTTTTTTTTTTTTTTTCCATTTTTGCTGCGCGGATATGGCTTGCTTACTTGGGGGAAAAGCGGTTCACCCCCCAAAGGGATACCTCCAAATGGAGGCACCTCCCAAGCGCGTCACTGAACCCACGATCTACACCCTCCTTTTTTGAGGCGCTCCAGGAGTATACTCCTGGATATGGAGCCATACGGGGCACCACCCCGACGCCCCCCATTTGTAGAAAAGCCAGTTGTTACGTTTTTACCGCAGCACCCTTTGCGCGCGGTCAGTTGTGTAAAAAAGTGGGTACAATTTATAATGGAAACTTACAGTTGAGCGGCTGCACAACTGAGAGTCGACAAAATGGTGAGGGTGATCCGCTTCGCCGCGCAGGAACGCCACGTAAAGCAAATTGTGTAAAAAAAAAATTGCACACGAGGGGGGCTCGCCGTGTGGCTGCACCAACGCAAAGCCGCACAACCGTACAACCGTACAACTGCGTAACCGCTTAACCGATTAACCGATTAACCGCTTTCCCGCTTAACCGCTTTCCCACTTAACCGCCTCCCCGCTTAACCGCCTCCCCGCTTAACCGCCCCGGTGGCGTCGTCCACGGGCCCATTGACGACGGAGAAGTAGTCCGCCGGCGAGATGTTGCTGTGCAGGAGGTTCTTCAGGAGAACTTCGTAGTTGGAGCAGGGCCAAAAGACGAGGCACTTGGCGCTAACTTGGATTTTTTCCCTCTCGCTCATATTTTTCCGCATCATCTTTTCACAACTGTATCGATACGACGTGGGAGCCAAGCAAAAGCTCAACGTTTCTTTCCACCCAATGGGGCAGTTAAAGGAGTAATCTCTTTTACAATCCTTAACACAGGGGTAGGACACATGACACATTTTTTCAAAGTTTTTTTTTTCCTCCTCCATAATGTTGCTTTTGAAAATGTAGTTATGTCTACATCTACCGTTGTAATTTTCAGAGGGGGCGCATTCCTTCTCGCTCACGGGGATCCACAAATTGGGACAAACATCACTGTAATTCTTTTCGCACGAATCAACACATGGATAATTGAATTGGCACTTATGTTCGTATGTCTGTTTCATCACTTCATCAAGGTGCTTTAGGTAAATTTTTTTCTCGCAATTTCCAGAGTAGCTACTTGTGGCGAAGCAATATCCATCTGCCCCTTCGATCCACCCCTTTGGACACAAAACGGAGTAATCATGAGCACATTTTTTTTTGCATGGCCATCTCATATCACACAAGTTAGAGTAAATAGCCTTCTCCTTACTGCTCATAGTAGTAAATTTTATTTTTCGTATGCATTTTCCTGTATAGCTATCCGGGGATCTACAATAACCATCCTGTTCTTCCCTCTCCATAACCCAATCGATGGGACAAACGTAATTTTCAAAATCTTGGACACAATTATAATCACACTTCCAAAATAGGGAACACTTTTTTTCCATTTGCATTTTTTCATCCACATTTAGATCGTTTTTTATTTCTTTTGCACATGTACCTATGTACGACTCTGGGGCGATGCAAAGGGTTTCATTCGTCTCGTTTACCTTCCAGTTTAGAGGGCATTTTTGTGTGTAATCCCTTACGCAGTTTTTCACCTCCGAGAGGGATTCCTTCAAGACGTCTAGTGGCACGTCCAATTTGGTGGAGAGCCCCAGCTGGGAAATTATGTACCTTTTGCTTTCGTTATCCGTGCCTCCTCCGTGAGCTCGCTTCTTGAGTTGCTCCTCCTCGTTTAGCTTCGATTTGGCCGCTTCCGCCGCTTCAGCCGCCTTTTCCGCTTCATCCTGTTCCCTCTTTTTTAAACACAGATTTTCCAACTGCTCCTTAATTTTTGCATCAGCCTCTCCTTTAAACTCCTTTTCGATCATACCGATGCACTTTGCGTATTCGTCCTCCGATGAAAGCTTTTCCTTCCCTCCATTCGTTTTCTCGGTGGAAATGCTTGTCCCTCCCTCAATTTGATTATCCTTCTTTTGGTCACTTGACTCGACTGCCCGTTCCTCCGTCCCCTCCTCTTTCCTTTCTATGTGCAGCTTTTTTCTCAAAGAGCCAAAGTTATATTTGTGTATCTTTCTATCCCCGCGTTGGTGAACCTCCTCCTCATTTTGTTCACTTTTGTGCAAAATTTCGTTTTTACCTCCCGCGTTTACTTCGCCAGAGCAGCTATGGAAGACAACACAGAGGGTGAGCCAAATAAAGGCAAACCAAACAAAGGAAAACCAAACAAACGTGCACCGTTTCGTCATGACGACATGCAGATGACGATACGGTTGAGAGTGTAGTGACGTGTGCACACGGATCGCAAGTGCAACTTTTTACCTGAACGGGTCAGGCAGAAAAAAAGTGGGCGGGAAGAAATGTGAAGACAAAATGGGGTTACATACACACAGAGTGGGAACATGTCGTAAAGAATGCGTTGCTATGTGCGTTTCTTCCTCCTTGTGGACACGTGTTTGCACGGAGTAGGGAACCCCTTACCGTGGTAGCGTGGATGTGCAGTTCCCCCAATTGATCATTCTCGTGCAACGTTTTTCCTGCAGTGGTTCACCTCACCGCGGGTATGTAGTTACACAAAGGGGGAAAAAAAAAAAAATGTCGTGGCGAATCAGCCCCGCGAATGAAGACACACCAGCGCTGCAATTCGAATTGGACCTCCCTACCAGGAACGTGCAAAAAGGTGAGCAAGCCTTTTTTTTAAAGTCTACATGTCTTTTGGGGTGCGGCCACAGTTTTATGCTTCCCCAAACGCTCTCTTCACCACGCGAACATGTGCGAACATGTGCGAATATGTGCGAATATGCACGCATTCCCCAATTGGCAGTCCCACATACGCTGCCACGCCTTCTCATCAGAAGTTTCAAAATGATTAAAACTCATATATATACACATTTGGGGGGGGGGAGTTAAAGTTTGGTACAAAAACATAAAAAAAAAAAATTTTTTTTTCAATGGATCACCATCGACAGGCAATTAAAAATAATTCTTAAAAATTATAATTAAAAAAAAAAAGAAAATCACGAAGATGAGGATTCCGTATTGGTACAGGGTGTATCTGAGGCTGAGCACTCTGGAGACCTTTTTAAACTGCGTAGTGGTGAATTGGGGGCGATGTGGTGAAGGTGTGCGGGCGACGTAATGGCGACGTAATAGCGACGTGACACACTAAAACACACGTGTGTACGAATTCCCAAAGGGAACTGTAACTCTGGGGTACCTTCTCCGACTCGTACTTCAAGTTGAATGCTTTCCGTCCGACATCTGAATGAGGAGGAGGGGTGTAGGGGGTGTAAAGGGTGGTGATGATGGTGGTGATAATGGTGATGATGGTGATGATGGTGGTGATAATGGTGATGATGGTGATGGTGGTGATAATGGTGATGATGGTGATGGTGGTGATAATGGTGATGATGGTGATGGTGGTGATGATGGTGATGGTGGTGATGATGGTGATGGTGGTGATAATGCTGATAATGCTGATAATGGTGATGATGATGATAATGCTGACGGTTGGGGGAGATCTCTACACACACGTCTGCAACTGCAAAGAGGCACGAACAAAAGGGGGTTGCCATGCAACTGCGCTGCGTCGAGTGGCCGGACCTTCCAAATTCTCTCCTCGCAGAAGGATATCGTCTATGTTCTTCCTCATTATGCTGCTGACTTCGTTCAGGCTTTCGTTAAGCTTTTTAATAGCTATGTTGGAGCGAGGGTCCTTGTACTCCTGTTTGATCTTTGAAATTTTTCTGTCTTGGTATGGGGAACGGGAACGAAAGGAGGGCGGTGAGACAACGTGCAGTGATAAGGGGTGCAGTGAAAAGGGGTGCGTGATGGGAGATACTACATGACATGGTCCAACTTGCACCGCAAAATGCTGTTTGCGATCAACAGGCAATGGAGACATACCAAATTTGATGAAGGAGTAAGGCTTCTCGATGGTCTCAATGATGGACCTGTAATCTATTGAGTGAGTTCCATACTGGATCATCAGCTCTGTGCGGAGGGGATGGGGGATTCAACATGGGGGCAAACGAACGTAGGGAAAAAGGGGAAGGGGAGACACACAAAAACACACACGAAGGAAGCGACATGCGGGAAGCAGCGCGAGCTGGTGCACAGACTGTAACCTTCATTGAACTGCTTGCAAATGTCGTTTAAAAATAAAAAGGCTAATTTCTTCGGGTAGGTGGCGGGGAAAACTGCAATGTAGGCTATTCCATTTTCGATGAGGAAGCTGAAGGAGGGGGGGGAGGGAAGTAAAGTGGAGGAGGGAAGTAAAGTGGAGGTTAACACGTGGGAGAGCGCGGTCTTATGGGGGAGAGTCAAAGCAGCTGTAGAGGAGAGCTCTTCGGCACAGGGGCAACTTTAATTTGTTTGGTCCACTTCCGTGTGGGGGAGCATTTGGGAGGCCAACTAAATTTTGCAGTCGGCGTCATTCTGCCCATTTTTGTGCTAATGCATTTGACCGCGATAAGGGTTATTCGGTTAAGCTATATGTTGTTGGCTCGCCGCTGCCCCGTCGCTGCCCCGTCGCTGCCCCGTCGCTGCCCCGTCGTTGCCCCATCGCTACCCCGTCGTTGCCCCATCGCTACCCCGTCACTGCCCCGTCGCTGCCCTGTCACTGCCCCGTCACTGCCCCGCCTCTTCTCCCGAGGCACTTACTGGTAGTTGAACTGGTTGGACGTCACGGTAGACAAACTGGGAAAGGACTGTAGCCTCTTACATAATTTTTTCAACTCTATTTTGTGTGCAATATTTTTGGACTCGCTGTTCGTTTCGACCAAAGTCATGCCATCGCTAACTCTACACAGTAGTACCACATCGCACATTTTTCTCCACGATTTTAATCAAATGGGTGTTAATTCAGTGAGATGGTAAAGAAAACGTATGCAACGTAGTCTCTTCAAACTCGACGATGGAAAAAAATTTTCTTATGCTTTATTTGTACACATGGTATGTTCAGAGGGGGAAAAAAAAAAAAAAAGAAAGAGAGAGAGAGAGAAAGCGAGCGAGAGAGAAGGCGAGCGAGAGAGAAGGCGAGCGGGAGATACAAACATGTGTGCGTCGAGGAGTACACATTCAGAGTGCAACTCGCATGTTCTCTTTTTTGTAAATCATTATGTTTATGCAAATTTTCGAGGGATGCAACGTGTCAATCAATCTGCTTATATATCCACGTATGCGTTCATGCGGACGAGTTCACGTTAGCGCCGCAAAACGGGGAAATCTGGGAAAAATGCGCAAATCGAAAAGGGGTTATATGCATTATGCGTTGTTTTTAAGTTGGCCTGAAGCAATTGCGCCCATCTGGAGAACGCCCCCGTCCTCTTCGTTGAAGAGACTAAGCAAAGGGAATGTTCAAACCACTTCTTCGCGCAGCGGTGAAAAGAAAAAAACGTACAAAAAGGTGACCGGGAAAAAAAAAAAAAAAA
>NC_020401.1:933665-937395 GCF_000321355.1 Plasmodium cynomolgi strain B
TAAAATGGAGAGAGAAATTGCCATACGGGCAGAAAAGCTGCCAGAAATGACAGGGGTAAATTTTTATAATTTTAAAAAATTTTAAAATACTACACACAACTATATGTTTGGCGTCTGTTCAACGAGGAGAGACACACACGTGAAACGCTGAAATGGTTTTGTTTTCTTTTGTTTTGTTTTGAAGGCGTGGATTTGTCTTCTGGCCATTCCGCGTGGCTATGGAGGTGGGGGGTGTCACCTCTCCCATTTGGCAACTTCGCCACTCCACCGATCACCCCCGTCTACTCTTCCATTTCCTGAATGTGCGCACGTTCCCCACCCGAGTCATGTTCTTCAAGCTTATACTCCTCGTCGATTTCGTCGAACGTTCCCGACTTTCTGTAGACAGGAAGAGGAGCAAGCGCGCGTGTGCAGATGTGCCTGCAAGCATGTGTGCACGTTGTGGGCACCCCGGCTTGCTCTCAAGCGGTTGCAAACGCCCTCATACGGTTGCAAACGCTCTCATACGGTTGCAAATGTTTTCAAAAGACCGTGAACACTCTCAAACGGTTGCAATTATTTTCAAACGCTCGCGAACACTCTCAAACGCTCGCAATGCTACCTCAACTTCTGCAGCATCTTGTACTCGTTGTAATGCTTCTTGCGCTTTTCCTTGAAGTCAATGTTGGCGACGGCTTTGCTCTCCTGCTTCTCCACCAGCTGGTTCAGCTTGTCTATTAGGTCGTTCGCTATGTTGTTTTGCTGTGGGGAAGGGGCGAGGCGAGTGGGAGAGGTGAATGTGAAAGAGGAGGCAAGATGGGCGTGAAGGTGGCGCGAAGGTGGCGTGATTATTTCCCCGTTCGATCATTCACCGAGGAGTCTACCCAAATGGATCAGTCAAACGGGTAAAAAAAAAAAAGGCCGCCACGTCAAGTCGATAATATTTTCAAACGAAGCAAAGGGGAGTTCGCCAAGGTGTACTCCTCCACACTCTCAGTAGGACGCTGGGGGCAAGTCCTCACCTGCACTTCGCTTTGTCCCTTTGAGTCTCCGAATTTAGAGGCTTCATCTTCCGAAGCGCTATCCTGCATGAAAGATGGCAGTTTTAAGATGACGCTATCGTGGGGGGAGTGACCTCGTGGGGGGCGTGACCACGTGGCGGACTTGTGTGGCGGACTCGTGAGGCCGCCTCTCAAATGCACAGCGTTTGAATTTACAAAATAGTTCACACAAAATTGCTACATAAGTATACACAACGAAGTTACGTCCACTAACGAACGACAGGGCACACGCGACGTACCATCAAAATAAAATTGAACGGTGTGTTCGGCTCCAGGATTTTCATCCTCGAGCCTCTTTCCTTGTCTTGTTCATTAATGGTGACTTCATCCCATGATATGGTTTTTTTTCTGAGCAAGTCAGGAAAAAAAAAAATAAAAAGGGGAAGAAGTATTTGCGTATAAGGTGTGCAAAAAAAATATAGGTGGGGCTACTCATATGCATATACACCGCTTCACCCGTTGCATGGAAGCACATCGAACGGGGCCACCTCTCTAGTCTACATAAGCATGACTGCGCACTCTCCACACGGTACTCCCCGCACTGCACACTTTTTTGCAGGTGCCACTCCTCCCTTACGTAACCGTTTTATCGATTTTCTTTTTCATCCTTTGTCTTTTTTTTTCATGTTCTTTCCTGCTGGGCCTCTCTATTCAAAAGTCTTGTCTTAAACGAAATTAAAAAAAACAGGAAAATGGCATGCTCTCCTTGTACATGTGGGTGTACATACATGCATGCATATCAGTAGTGCTTGCGAGTGTTACTTAAGCGCAACGTCACGTGTGGAAAGGGAAAGGGAGGGGATGTTGGAGTATGACTCCTCAGTCAGTTCGCAAATGTCACAAGGATAAGTAAGCATATGCACGTATGTATACATATGAGTGTATCTGTGTACAGGTGAGTGTACAAACGAGGGTACACGTGAGTGTATATATGCTCATGTGCCCATGTAGAGAGATGCACGTGGAGGGAAAAAAAAAACGCTGGAGCAGTATTTCTCCAATTCAAAAGCACAAAAAAATGTTAGCTGGGATGACGCAAACTGTTCCACTCAAGTGATGTGGGATGCATTTGTGGAATGTCACTCCTATGAGGATGTAGTATGGTGGATACATGAGGAATGCAAATTTTTTTACGGTTTGCAAAATGGATGGAAGCGTTGCAGGCAGTGCATGTTTTTATTCAGTGACTACTCGATCCCCCTTCAGGTTTATCGTTTTGGCGCGTACAGCGTATGTACGAAAAAAAAAAAAAAAAAAAAAGCAAACGGGGGGAAGAAGCGAATGTGACATAGATGCTGACATGTTTTGAATTTGTTTACAAAAGCAAACGTTTGTGCGGCTTAGCCGCCATCATTATTTTTGCGGTTCCTGGGTATGGCAGCTTTTCACCGCGGGGATAAGTTAAAGAAGAGTAATGGGCTGGGTTATTATCACCCTCCCCCACGCTCCACCTCTGAGTAAACCTCGTCACGTATTTGGTGTTCTTCGTGTGGGGGGGCATCCCTCCATGCGCTCGTCACGCACTTAGCGCCCTTCGTGTGGGGGGAGTACCCCTCCATACGCTGTACACACTGTAAGACATTTCTTCCTCCCATTGGGCACAGGATAATGTAAACGCGCACAGCTCAGTGACTGACAGGGGTAGTCACGAATGGTTAGTCCCTCGTGAGGTAGCAACTCGCATGCACGACGCGTTACATGTCGACATCCACCACCTTAGCTATGCTCCCAAATAGGTCCTTTTGCTTTCTGCACTTTTTGAGTCAGTCCTTCGCATTGGGACGGGGCAGAGGTGGGGTTTGCCCCCCCTTCTTTAGCTTTGCATAGCTTAGCGCAGCTTGGCTTATCCCATCTTATCTTAACCTATCTCATTTCATCTCATCTCATCTTAGGCGCCGCGCACACCGGGTGTCATACTAACCGGGGGCGTAAATTCGTCACACCCCCGCCCGCCCCTTGACCGCTTGTTCCAACATGTGAGTGGCTCGAAGTAGTCGACACCATCACAACGATTGTATTAGAGATGAAAAAGAATTTACAGTCAAGCGAGTCAATAAATGTGTGCCGTGTAGCTCAGCTCTGTGGATACTTATCCTGGAGAAGTGTATACCTTTTCGAAAATTGAAAGAATTGATCACTGTGTGAATATATGCCACCTGGGGGGATAGGGGTAAAGGGAAAAAGTCCTTTACGTAGAACGGGAGTTCGTCTCGATTTTCCCTTTTTTTTTTTTTTTTACATAACTGTTTTGTTTATGAAATGGCCTCCATTTTGACATCTCCATAATGCTTGTTCGCTTCCAAATGTAGAATGGGCTGAACAGAGAGACGCATAGGTGAGAGAGCCACCCGTTTGTCCACTTACGTGGCTCTACAGTGAGATGTGCTAAAAGGTCAGGGAGGCACTCCATGTAGCCCCATATCACCACTGTGGCGTTCCTTTTTGCTAAGCTTATGTTTGCAAGGAAAAACTTCAAAGGGGGGTTTCCTCGGCCTGGCATAGAACAAGCAATCAGTTGTCCTCCCTCCTCCACCTCTCCTGTCCGTTTCTGCGCTGAGGGGTACCCTTCGCTGCTGTGGTTTCCCGCACATGTGTATATGTACGCTTAAAGGGACGAACGATAATGCGCCAATTATGTTTAGCTGCAACAGGACGGGGGGGGGAGGTGTCTTTTGGTGGGGTTTACTCGG
>NC_020401.1:937425-940084 GCF_000321355.1 Plasmodium cynomolgi strain B
TTTTTTTTTTTTTTTTTTTTTTCCCCCAATTGATGGGTACGACATAATGGCGCAAAAACGCAACGTCGCCTCTCGTCCTGTCAGTTCCAAGGCGGGGATGCCACCCCCTATAAAGAAGTTGCACCGGAGGGGAAAATGGCGCGGCAGAGGTGCCCAGCAAAATGGCTTCACCTGTCGAGCATCCGCGGGATGTAAAAAGGCCTCGCTGAGACCTGCGGACGTGCAAGAAAAGGGGCCCGCTTGACGCACAACGAGTGTGAAGGGCCGCAACTAGTGTGAAGGACTGCAACGAGGTGAGCCATTCGTCCCTCCGCCCCGCAAAACCCCGGCGCGGACGCAAGCACGCACTGATGCACTTATGTATGTACATGTTCACGCACTTCCTCCCATGTGCACACGTTCGTTGCGGAAAGAGTAGCTATACGTGCTCTGCTCGACGCGCAAGTGAAGGAGGCACCTCCGGAATGCGTACTTTTGCGCGGAGCCGAAGCGCATTCTTTTTTTCTTTTTTTCACCCTATTCGTACGTTCATTCCTCGCATCAGCCACTTTCTCCTTCACCTCCTCTTTCCCTTCGAGCAGAATTAAAATTTGCCAAAATGAAGTAGACCCAACAAGGGGACCCTTTTTTTTTTTTTTTAAAGGGAACCCTCACGGTATGTTTTTTTTTCCCCCACAGGGGTAGCGAAACTGGGCTTGGGAAGTTCTTACCATTTTGTGCAAAGGTGATACCATCCTGTGTAACGTTGCCACCATTTTGTGTAGCATTGCCCCCACCCTGCGGAGAATTACCACCACCCTGTGTAGCATTGCCACCATCCTGTGTAACGTTGCCCCCATCCTGTGTAGCGTTGCCACCACCCTGCGGAGAATTACCACCACCCTGAACAGCACCAAATGAACGATGGCGAACGCCGAGTTGGTGGACGCAGGATGCTTCATCACTCAGATGAACGAGTTGCTGCTAATAGACCCCTTATACATTAATTGCACCATGACGAACTACTGCAATAGCTACATAAGTGGGAAAAAGGAACTGCTGCCGAGGGAAAGGCTAAATGGGATTTATTTTAAAAACGCAAAGCCGGGGTTATGGTCCTCCTTTGCCATTCGTGAGAACAGTCAGGCGTGTTTGAAGAAGACAGACAAGCAAGAAACCGAAACGGATGCAGAAAATACGAACGAGAAGAACTCGTACAATAATATCAGGAACGAAATGGTCCTATCGTTCATTTGTTTTAATAACACAGAGTACATGCACGAGTATTTAACTGTGGAAAAGGTGCAGAAGTTAAAATGGGAAAGGCTGGAGTCAGCATCAGTGTCAGTGTCAGAGGCAGCATCGGTGACAGAGGCAGCATCGGTGACAGAGGCAGCATCAGTGACAGAGCCAAAAGAAAGTCACCCAGGGGGGGGAGAAACAGGCAAGTGTAGCAGCACTGCACATAGCGAATGCAAAAATGGAAAAATGGAAAATTTTCGTAGCAATAAGGATGAACTCCTCCCACTGGAAAATTATTTTACAAATATTCTGACAATCGAAAGTGGACAGGTTGGTTTATTTTGCATTGACTCCATAAAGCACAGCGCTGACCTGCTGTTTCAAAAACACGGAATGAATGACATGAGCAGTAGGGAACAGCTGAATAATTTATTCAACCAAAACATGAACGATCTTTATCCTTGGTTCGATAAAATTTGCAATTTAACCATGTCTTCCTCAGTCGCTGTGATTGATTTTATTGATATGCCCATTGGCTGTGTTTGCCTGTCCAGTTCAGACTGTGTTGTTAACTATTTATGCGAAGTGGTACGCGATGAAGTGACTGACGAGGTGTGGGCCATTCGAGTTAACTTCCTGTCGCCCTTGAAATGAGGGGACGTCTCTCCTGCGTGCGCGGAGTGGGGTCTTCGGAGGGGGGTGGACGGCCCACCCGAGCACGTGTGTTTGTATCTGCCAGTCCGGATGTCTGCGCGCACGTCACGTAGCAGACGCGTAGCAGTCACGTAGCAGCCAAGTAGCAGTCACGTAGCAGTCACGTAGCAGCCAAGTAGCAGCCAAGTAGCAGCCAAGTAGCAGCCACGTAGCAGCCACGTAGCAACCACGTAGAAAGCACTTTTATTTTTACATTTTCTTTTCTTTTATTTTTACATTTTCTTTTTTTTTTACCTTCATTTTTTGCGCGGCTAAAATTCGCCTGACCTGGTCAGCAAAAATGGTGGAGGCAACACGTCGTACTGTGTGCCCGTGCGGCCCTTGCGTAGGCGCGCCTTAAGGGTACGCAAAATGGGGAGTGTTGAAAGCGCCACCTAACCCGAGGTGAACGTGCGCATCGTTCATCAATCCAAGTGGAGGTCTCCAAGTTGTCACCCCTATCGCGCATACACACATGTAACAGTAGCCCCACCCCGCCCCGAATTGTTTTGCACGAGTAGCCTTCGCTTCTCCCTCACCCCCAACTCCGCGTTTGCACCCACCGTGTAGTTGTAATGCCCGATTTTTTCGTCGTTTGTGTAGTTACATTGTCTACCAAAAGGTGAATTGGAAAAAAATTATTTTATTTCAATTTGAGCGCCTACTGGCAGACCGATTCGTTGTCCAGCTAGTAAAAGTGAATAAACAAACAGTCACGTGCGTGTGATAGGCACCCCAAATGAGC
>NC_020401.1:940274-942134 GCF_000321355.1 Plasmodium cynomolgi strain B
TTTTTTTTTTGTTTCCTCTAAAGGGGGTGTAAAGTATTTCCCACGATGGGTCATGTTAGCGGTTAAAATGGATGTGGCTCTTTTTTAATTTGTGAGTGCCGTCTTAGCAGCTAGTTCTTTGTCCACCCCCCTAGAAGGGCCCCCCCCGAGCGTGCCAACTGGGCGAAGAACGCATGATCGAAGTTCGGTACTGCGCGCATAACGGCACATAAACGAATCTCGTTTGGGCTTCCCCCTACTGGAGTGGACGTGCATTCATCCCCGTGATGACCTCCACGGGGGGGTAAAACAGTTGCTGAGATTTCCCCCATATATTTATGCACCCCACGCACCACGAAAATGATTCTAGCGGAAAGGAAGAAGGAGCTCGAAATCGGTACCTACCAAAAAGAAGTGCACGAAGAACTACAAGCGGCATATGAACAGGACAAGTTTGCTAAATATGCAAATGAAGAAAAATTTGATACCTTTATATGTGAAGGGAATAAAAACAGTGCAGGTGGCATAGCAGTGGTGGAAGAGAGTCATGTGAAGTGTTGGAGGGATGAGAAGAAGAACTGCGGAGTTGTATACAGAAGCATGGACGCGGTCATGTCTTTTAAAAAATTTGCAGGAAAGGAGATTAACCTTCAAAGGGAAGACAGTGACGATGAGGAATCCATTTTGGGGATGGAAAAACTAAAGCGGTTAATGGTCAAGGGAAGAAGCAAGAATAGACGTGATAGTGATGGTGATGGTGATGGTGATAGTCTTTGGGTACTGCCCTCAGGGAAGGATGACGGAAAGGATATCATCGAAAGGATCGATCAGATAAAGCACTCCATTGCGGAGGTAAGGAAAACCATTACGAGAAAAATTGACATGAGGAATAGGGAAAATGCTTCCTCATCTGATGATGACATGACGGAACTATTTTTAAGCTTCGTTCAGCTCCGTGATAACTTTGGTGAACTAGCAAACCTAGTGGGAATATCAGACCTACGCTTGGGAAATAAGAAGAGCCATTTGGATGGACACATAAAAGGGTGTGTTACCTCCGGGGGGAAGGGGCAAAAGGAATGTGGAAAAACAAATGGTTACATCTTACCAAATTTTGAACTTAACGAAAGGGAAGATGATACGGTACACCATGACAAGTATGTCTCCTTTAGGCAGAGGAACATATACAGGATGTTGCAGGAGTTGCAAGCCAAAGTGGAGAAGTACGAATGGGTGCTGACAGAAGGGTGTTCACATGTAAAGGGGAGTGAAGACCAAGGCCAAAGCGTAGGTCAGACTTTGCTATCCATAGCTATGTTCCTAAATCTATGCATGAATGATAATATGGGGAAGAGAATTTTGAATTATATTTATTTACAAAGGATAGAAATAAAGAAATGCAAAGAGTACTTGGTAAGTTTGAACAAGGGGAGGTCGCTGGACTTGTTTTGTTCCCATGTTGAATCTGTCACCAAGGGAGTCCCTCGCGAAGAAGACCCCGCTATCTTTGTGGATAAGCTCTTTCGTATTGACCTGACTGAACACAACGAACAGGTGTTGACTCTGTACAAGCGGCTGCTACAGAGCGAGCTGGGGGTCGACGCGATGTTGCGCGAGATGGAAACGGTGAATGGTACTCTTGGGAGGATATGCCAGAATTGGGAGGGGGGATTAGGCAAAAAGAGGCGAGAGTAGGCAAGGGTAGGCAAGAGTAGCCAATATTAGGCGGTGCTTGACTGGGGAGAAACGGTCACTCCCGTCGTGTTCGCCCCCTTTCCGACATTATCATACTGCACGAACAAGGTGGGCAGTCTTACATGGAGGTTTTATTTACATATGACAAGTGGAGCCACGCGCATGCATATCTGCGTGTGTGCGAGT
>NC_020401.1:942154-952299 GCF_000321355.1 Plasmodium cynomolgi strain B
CTTTTAAAAATTAGAAGTTAGACACAGAAAAAAAAAAAAAAAAAAAACTCTAAAACAAGTAGCCAGCGCCATGGTGAGCGCGAAGAAAAAAGTAAAGTGGAGAGGTGCGTAGGAAGGGAAGAACACCTCCTCGTATTAGCTAACACTGAGAGACCTGCATCAAAGCTGCCCCTCTCTCACAGGAGCTTCTTAAACAGGAGGAGGAAGATATCGTTCGCATTCAAATTGTTGATGTCCACCTGCTGCACTTGTATCTCCTTATCGTCGAATTTGATCCGTTGGTTGATTTCTGCGGGCGGGAAAAAAAACACACAAAAATGAGGAAGTAAAAATGAATACAAAAAAATGTCGTACGCGCGGGGGATGATGAGGCGCCTCCAAAATGGCCAGGCCACACTTGACCGACGCCAAAAAAGCGGCACCGAAAAAAAGCAGCACCGCAAAAACAGCAGCACCGCAAAAAAAGCAGCACCGCAAAAACAGCAGCACCGCAAAAAAAGCAGCACCGCAAAAAAGCGGCATCGCAAAAAAGCGGCATCGCAAAAAAGCGGCATCGCAAAAAGCTCTCCCGTGCGGCGCGCTCCCTCGGGAACCTACCCAGCAACTTGAAGAAGTGCCTATTGTCGGGGATCTTCAAAATGAAAAGGCACTGATTAGAAACAGTCATCTCGGAGTAGATCCTCTTCACTGATTTAAATTTCTGAACGAACTGTTGGATGTTTTGATAGGCTAGCTCACAAATAGCAAACTTGAAAAGGAGAAAAAGGGAGATGTATTTATTTCTGTTCAGGTAAAGGTTGACATAGGAGGACTTGTCTATTATGAGGTTGAGGAGTACTCTGTGAAACTTGGTGAGACTGAGTAAGTTATTTTTATTTTTTTTTTCTGGCGGTGGGGCAGGAGGTTGTTTGTGCTTCTCTTGACTGTTTTGAAAATGCAGAAGAGGTTGTACAGGTTGAGTGCGTTTCTTTTGGAGTTTTGCTCGACGAAGGAGATGGCGGCGTGGTCGCGGTGGTCGCGGTGGTTGCGGCGGTTGCGGCGGTCGTCACTGTCGCTGTCGCTGTTGCGGTTGCTTCGGTTGCCGCGATTTCTTCGGTTGATGCTGCGGTTGACGCTACTGTTGCCGCCACAGTTGCTGCTACGCCCTCGGCCACGCTCCGCGAGCGCCCGCATCACTTTGCAAAACCTAAGGCACGCGCGCTTATTCGTACAGAAAAAAACCTTTATGTATTCATTAACCTTAGCATGGTCAATCCCCTTCAGCTTCACTTGAAAGGAGTAATGGTCCTGGAAGCTCCGTATCATACTCTTCGTGCAACTCTCATAAGTAATTTCATTCTGATTAAACAAGTACAGATAGTCATAATAAAAAATATCTGTATATATATGTGTGTAAATTGCAAAATTTCTTGGCACAAATTTTATCTTCAATATATGGTCCTTTATGAATGCATTAATTATTCCTTCGTTAACACTTTGGATGTTGGATGATATGGGACACTCCTCCGTTTTTTTTTTATCTCGTGTGAAGATTATGTCAACTGGGCTGTTCACTTTACTGTTTGTTCCTCCAGAATGGCGACTGATCCATTGAGATGTCTCTCCCCTGAGTAGATAGTCCATTTTGTTCTCGTCTTCCCCTTCTCGATCTCCCTTCTCGTTCATCGACAGTACATTCTTCAAAATGAGATTTATATAAATTTGCGAGCAAAAGTCGATATTGTCATTTAGCTTGTAGAGGAAAATAATTCGTTCGTTTCGAAGCAGGTTGATGATTAACTCCACTTTTTTCTTCATACCTCCACTCAGTTCGTTGCATTTTATATGTACATCACAACGCAGATTGACAGTCAGCATCAGCAAGTGAATAATATACATAAGCTCCTCATTACTGAGAGCAATTTTTTTGTATGTTAATATTATTTTTATGTGTTCATATATTGTCATGTTTGGGATAAGGACGATTTTGTAATCGCTTTCGTCTTCTGTGTGCGTCGCCTCGGCGAAGGCTTCTCGAGGGCCCTCCCTCCCGTCACCATGTGAGGGGTCACCATGTGAGAAGTAGCCACCTGTGCGGTCACCACGTGAGAAGTAGTCCCCTGTGAGGTTACCACGTCTGAAGCCACCCACACAGTGTCGTCCATCGATGCGCTTTTTTCTCCTTCCTTCCCCGTTGGCGAAAAAAAACTTGAAAAAGTATAGCACATTCAGGTCGTTGTTAAATATAGAGGAAAAGGTGTATATCTTGTAGGGCTTCATTTTGACGTTGATATCTTTGAGGATGTACTTCTGGTCTGCGTGAAGGCCTCCACTCGTGTGTTCCTGGGGGGGGTGGTTCCCATCTGAACTGCTTTCCCTGCTGTGGGTTCCCCCATCGGATGATCCCTCCCCCGTTGATGCTTCTTTACCTTTCCCATCGGGTATCGCGAAAGTTGCTTTGGTGCCCGCCTCGGACATTTCCTCGTCGAATTTCCTATACGTATCTGTGGCGACGGTTCTTTGGGGAAACCTAAAAATCCTGCTTGCCCATGTGAGCAGTTTGAAGAAGCCTTTCTTCTCTGTGCGTTCTTCCCGCTTGTACTCGCTGTTCGTGAGGTAGAAGTGTCTCACTGCGAAGGCGTACTTCTGCGTGGATCGGGGCCTTCCCGCGCTGTCACTCGATTCACCATCGATGCTGCTCTGCAGGTCACTTGGCAATTGGTTTCTGGGTTCTCTTCTTCTACCGCTCCGCGTATCGCTCACCGTGTCGCTCCGCGTATCACTCACCGCATCACTCACCGCTTCGCTCACCGCTTCCCTCCCCGCATGCCGGTTGAGGCTGTACAGCTTGTAAAACAGCACCAGGAGGTACAACGCACAGTTGACGATGAGGAAGAGAAAATCCCCCGTGGTGTTAAAGAACGAGTTGGAGTCACTGCAGAATCCTTTAAGAGCCTCGGATGTGAGCATTCCATCACCCAGTGCCTGTTCCCCTCCAAGTGAGGAGGATAATCTATCTCGATAACTTCCGTATAGGTACCCTCGATGTGTCTGCTCTTCAAAGTAGCTCCTACTCCTGGAGGTGTCGCTGATTAGGTCTTCATCAATCTGCTGCATGTGACGTCTCATATTCAAACATAAACTTCTAATATTGAGCACATGGGAAAGAGAAAAAGAATCAAGAATACGAAAAATGCAAACGAAGATGTGCGATAGGTTCATTAACACTTCGTTGTTGTAGGCATAGGATAGGATGACCAAGACATAAATGACTATACTAATAATACCACAAAAAATAAAATTAACAAATACAAAGAGGATATAACTGTGCAGGTAGAGAGAAGAAAAGAGAGAGATGGAAAGGAACGTGTTGAACCCGTACAGCATTAGGAATAGAAAAAAAGAAGGAAGAACAAACTCGCGATACTGAAACACGTAAAGAATGACAAACAGGAGAAGGATATAAATCAGATAGTACATGTATTCGAGAAGAAGAATTTGCAAATAATGCACATATTTATGTACATGGAAATTTTCGAAAATTTTTCTGTAGTCTATTTCGTTACGTAGCTTTTCAAAGAAGACACAAAAAAAGATAACAATGGAGAGGAAGACGTACATGTTGATGTAGAAGTCACGTAGGAAGTACTCGTGGAATTTGATTGGGAACGGCTCGTTGATCACGTCGATTTGGTTCTTCCGCGGTGGGGGTGGGGGTGGCGATGGAGGTGGATGTGGTGATGGAGGTGGATGTGGAGATGACCATGGAGATGGCGATGGATGTGGAGATGACCATGGAGATGGCGATGGAGATGACGATGGCCTCGCCCTGCCTTCGTCTTCCCATTTGGGGGGACTCCCAACCGCGTTGCGCCTCGCCCCACCCGAGTGCTGCATTCCTCTCTGAAATTCTGCCAGAATGTTAAACGCCGAGTTGGTGTAGTATGCATACGAGTGTATCGAAGTGTAGTTGCAAAATAGGTTCACGTTAACTTCCACATCTGTGGTGTAATCCATGTCTCCGTGATGGATCTGCTTCTCATTAATTTGAAATATATAGGTGCCCAAAGAAATATCTTTATCCTGTGTTGACCTCTTCTCCAAATAATTATGAACGTGTTCATACAAATTGTTTTCATTTATCAGTTCGTCAATGTAGTTAATTTTCTCGTTTATGCAATACTTCTCCAAAAGGGAGTTTATCGTGCTGTTGTAGTAGTTAAAAGAGCTTCCTGCCAAGTGGACGGGGTTGTCGCTCCTGCTTCGTTTTCCATTTTGCAACGGGGTGACATTCTTTATCTGCTTCATTGGATTCACCTGTTTGTTTTTCCACTTTCTTTCCTGCCATTGGTTGGCCCATTTGGAGGTGACCTTCACCTGGGGGGAGGCAGCAGCGGAGGGGGCGGAGGAGACAGCAGCAGAGGAGTCGGCGGCGGATGAGACAGCGGCGGAGGAGGAAGGCCGACCTGTGCTGCTTAACCGCCCCGCATCAGGGTCCACCTCCGAGGTGTAAATAATGTGGTAGTTGAGTGTGCTTGTCTTCAAATGGTTCGAAGAAATGGTGGAGTAATCCAACTGTATGTTTTCAATTTTCCCAAAGAGAGAGACACACTTGATTATGAGCAAGCCGAAGGAAAGGAGAAAAATCGGCACCAGGAACTTGTACCAGTAGAAGCTGGTGTTACAGAGGTCCTTCTTTAGCTTTAGGAAGAGGGTCGGCTTGACGTACGTGGAGAGGAAGTTGGCCAGGCGCCTGGCCAGGTGGGGCGCTTTTTTGTTCTCGGCATAGTTAGGCTTCGCGTTCGAGGCATAGTTAGGCTTCGTTTGAGCGGTGCGGTTAGACTTCACATTCGCGGCATAGTTAGGCTTCTCTTTCGCGGCGTAGTTAGGCTCCTCCACCTGGTCTGCCCCCTTCCCGCCTGTGCCACTCCTCCCCCTTAAAAAGATATCCCTCAAGTAGCCCAAATCAGGGGAACCAAATCTACCCCCCCCAGGAGGAGGAGGATGATCCAAAAGGGACAGCTTGCTATTCAACTCATTAAAATATCTAACATTATCAAAAAAAAGATAAAAAAGAGGATCCATCTTAATCAAATTTCGAAGATCTCTATCTTGAATGCTTTTCAAAAGCTTTTTCTTCTCATGATATGTGTAAATATAAATATACGTGTAGTAAATGTCTATTGTTTTTAGCTCGTACGTAAGTATATGTCTAAACCGTTTTAAGACGTAGAGCAGTTTCTTTAGTGACTCTGTCTCGTTTATCTTGTATGTACAGTACATGTGACTCGAGTTGAAAAATATGAAGCATGTTTTATTTTCTTCTCTCACACTTTTTACCAATTGGATAATATTCTGTTTGATCGTCTCAGGGGTGTTACTCGATGCAGTGGGGTCTGTTAGGAAGTCGAACAGGCTGCCTGCATTGGGGTTGCTCCCCACGTGGTTACCCCCATTTTGGATGTGCTCCCCCATGTTGTTACTGCTATTTGGGGTGTGCTCCCCCACGTGGTGGCCCCCATTTTGGCTGGCCCCCCCGTCGGTAAAGCGAATATTCAAAACGAACTTATAATCGATGAGCTTCTGGAATTGCCTCTTCGTCCCGTTGAAAATAATTTCGCCACTTTTAATAACTGCGATGTCGTTAGCAAAATTATTGGCCTCATATATATCATGGGTACAAATAAAAATTATATTATTTTTTTTATTTTTTCAAAAAATTTAAAAAGCTTGGTCTTGGTCTTAATATCCAAAGCAATGAATGGCTCATCCAAAATATATACGTCCCTCTTCACGAGAAAACAAATAAAAATTGAAATTTTTTTCTTTACATCATCAATCAAGTTTTTAATTTTATGATTGAGATATTTTTCTAAATCTAAATCGTTCATAATTTTACGAGTCCTTTTTTTCTTCAGAAATTTTTCTACATTTTTGTTGTAGTACAGGAGGAATATGACGATGGTTTCGTAGAAGGTGAGGTTATCGTATAGGATTACGTTTTGGCTGCAGTAGCTGATTTCTATTTCGTGATTGATTTGATGGGAGCTTCTTCTCCCCATGAGCTTCTGAAGGGAGGAGGTAGGTCCTTTGTAGCGTCGGTTGTCGGTGATTCCTAGGCTGTTTCTTCCACCTCTCTTGACGAAGTGTATTTCCCCCCCGTCCTTTGTGATCATCTCCGTTATGATGTTAATGAGGGTGGACTTCCCCGAGCCGTTTTCCCCCAGCAGGACGAATATCCGATTGCTGCGTAGGGTAAGCGAAACGTTTTTCAGCACATGCTTTCGGCCGTATGTCTTGTTCACATTTTTGATCACTAGGTAGCAGTCGGTGGGGGGGGCCGCGCTGGAGTGGTCCTGCTGCCCCGCGGGGCGGCGGCGCCCGAATTGGGTGTCCCTCGCAGCGCGCAGTGGTGCCTGCCTCTTCTGCTTCTGACTCGGTTGGGGCGCTTCACGCGTTTGGCTGGTCTCGCTCGTCTCACTCTGCAGGTGGTGCTGGTGCTGCAGGTGCTGCTGGTTCTGCTGGTTCTGCCGATCCTGCTCGGGGGCGCCGCCGGTCAGCTCCAGCATGAAGCAGTCTCCGTCACTGCATCCGCTTTGTCCGCTTTGTCCACTTCGCCCGCTTTGTCCGCTTCGCCCGCTTCGTCCGCTTCGCCCGCTTTGTCCACTTCGCCAGACTTGATGGGCGCTTCCCCTCCTGAGGTAGAGCTTCCCCTGGTGCCGGTTTCGGTAGTGTATCATGTAAGCCAAAATGCACATCAAAAGGATGAAAGAAAAAACAGAGTAAAGCAAAAGGTGCATTAAACAAATATTCTCAAATTTAATAAACATCTCGGAGTAACCAATTTGAATACCATTCTTAATTAAAATAAAAATAAAATCTAACGCCAAGCAGAAGGATGCATGAGGAATTAACAACACGAAGAAGGACAGTACAGCCCCAACCCCGGAATGAATAATCAAACGCAAAGAAGAAAATAAAAAAAATATTAAAAAAGAAGCAATGTAATTTATGGCATTATTCTCAGAAAAGTGCATGCAAATAACTGTGAACAGTAAGCTATTCGATATAAACATATACATATACAAAAACAGGATAAAAAAATTTACCATTCTTTTGTATATATATGCATATATGACATAGCTGAACAAAGTGTTGTAAAAAAACAACACCATGAAGTAGAAGAGAAGCCAAGAAAAATAATAATAGTACTTATTTATCTTCAAACACAAAAGAAAATTTTCCATATTTACTTTCCTCTCTTTGTTGATATCGAAACAAATATTTACGATAAAGAGACAGACACACAGGAACATCACCACGCGAAATATATTTTTTTCGAATGTGTCGAATACGTTTATCTTCATGCTTCTCATTGGCATCTTCAGCAGGAAGAAGTCGTTCAGGTGGAGCGAGGGGGCACTATATGGGGGGGTGGCGTCGGTCGTTGCGGCTGTACCTGTGGCTGCGTCGGTGGCTGCGGCGGTTGATGTAGTCACGGCTGTGGCTGCGGAGCGCGGAGAGGGGTGCCCCCCCAGCTGCGCATTATACCTGAGCATGAACAAGTTAAAGTGGTACTCCAGCACAATGAAGAAGCTACTGTAGTACCACTCGTTAAAGTAAACGTTTAATGACAAATCATCAACGGTGTTGAAATTAACAAAATTTTGCTTTAGGTTTATGTTTATGTCATTGAAGAAATAATTTTCACTAGACGTCAGTAGTGCGTAGTCCCCCACTCTGATTTTGTAACTCACGTTCGTGATGACGTCTCTCCTCTCATTCTGCAGGGTTGTTCCATGGTTCGCTTGGTCATTGGGCTTGGCCATATCACTATGATTAACTACCTTTGCTACGCTGGTATCATTAGTATAGCTATCCGTTTTGACTGTGTTCGTCTCATCTGTGTTCGTCTCATCTGCGTACTTCTCACCTGTGTACTTCTCACCTGTGTACTTCTCACCTGTGTACTTCTTACCTGTGTACTTCTCACCTGTGTACTTCTCACCTGTGTACTTCTCACCTGTGCTCGTCTCACCTGTGTAGCTCGCCTGGCTGGCCCCCTTGGGGGGTCCCCCGGGGCGCCCGGTGGGCTTCCTCCCGAAAACGTAGGAGAATCGCAGGCGGTTTTGTTTCCCTAGATGACTTACATTTTCAATACCGAGCATACCGCACGCTTTGTTTGTCTCGACCAAGTTATTCTTAACAAAATTAAAAAAAAATAATTTTCTTCTCTCATCTTTGAAGAAAGCATTGTGGCTACTTTCGTCTTTCAGTTTTTTTATGTCCCTAATGAACGACCTGTACAGCTGCGTTTTTTTGACCTCCCTAAGGGTCTCCTCATCAAACTGTAACTTTAGCAGCACATCATACTCATTTTCTGGGTGCACATCTCGGTACAGCTCCTCTAGGGTTATAGACTTGCCCCGTTTCAAATTATTCTTAAAAGAGTGCACTAACGGGGACAGGTTCTCGCCTCGGTTCCTTTCACCATATTTCCTACTCGAGTTGGCCAAATCGTTTTCTCGAAGTTGAATAGCATACTTTAAATTCTGTAGGCATTCCTCCTCATTGCTGTACACCCGAAATATGTTCAGGTCGTTCTCGTCGGCGTAGGCGAGGAAGGCCCTGGAGAGCTCGTCGTCCGGCGTCAGGCAGATGTGGTTCACGTACACGTCCTCTCCGATTTCTCTGCGGGGGGAAGGGGCATGGTTGGGGAAGCGGCGTGGTTGGGGAAGCGGCGTGATTGGGGAAGCGGCGTGGTTGGGGAAGCGGCGTGGTTGGAGAAGCGGCGTGGCTGGGGAAGCCCCTTAGGTGTAGAGGCCACCACGCTGCAGCGATATCCTCCCATCACAGCACCCCGCTTTGACACATTTGCCATTTATCGTCTCTCTTTTGTCTTCTCTCTTCTCTCTTTTTCTTTCCCTTTTTTCTTTTCTCTTTCCCTTTCTCTTTTTCCGCGCGGCCTACCTGGAGCACAGCTCGTTGCTCAAAAATAAGACGTACTGCCTGATGGTGTCGTTCAAATCTATTTTATCATTTTCGGTGAAGTTGTTGTAAATCTCGAGGGAGTCTGCGGGGAGTCGGTGAAGGGTGAGGCGGTGATGAGTGAGACGGTGAAGATGAGGCGGTGAAGGGGGTGACGGTGACGGGAGAGACGGTGAAGGGTGAGGCACCCCACGGCGCGCCGCGCTTCCCTGTAAGCCTTACACTTGTCGCTGATATTCCTAAGGAACAAATGAAAAGATACTAACAGAAACGGAATCAACAAAAAGAAAAAGTAAAGAACAAAATCCTTTCTCTTTTCATAATACGTTTTTTTGATCAAGCCGTATAGCTTACGGAGCTTCATCCTAATTTGCCGCACTGTCGTTATTCTCAAATGGAGTTAAAAATATAAAAATTTGGGAGTACGGGCAGAGGAGAAGAAGAAAAAGAAAGGTAGAAAAAAAAAAAGGGTTGACCAACAGGTAGAAAAAACGGGCTAGTCATCATAGCGTGGTGCGTACGTACAACAGGTGCAATTGCTTCACGGCAGCGTAAACTTGGAGTGGAGGAACATCTACCAAGGGAACAGGTACGGTACGCGTGTGTGCCGATCAGTTCATATGCCTACAGCTACACGCACACATCTACTCAGAAACAAACTTGTGCATGCACGCATCTACACAGAGACACACTTCTACATGCACGCATCTACACAGAGACACACTTCTACATGCACGCATCTACACAGAAACACACTCCTGCATGCGTGCATCTTAGATGTAGAAGGAGCAAATGCGATCGAAGCAAAAAAACAGGCGCAAATTCATTATCGTACAAAGCGGGAATTTTCAACGCACATGTGGATGTTTAGCCAACACTAGGAGGAGGTTTCAAAAGAGCATAAAATTCCAATGTGACTCCTCAACAGCAGGGGGGACACTCACACGCGCAGGTTTATATTGACTATGCATCTACCGCTACGTGTGCTTCTGCATATCTACCCAACGCTGCTGACAAGCACTCATTTGAGCAGCTCAAACAGGAATGGCTCTCTTTAGTACTTAAAAAAAAAAAAAAAAAACTAATATAATGTAGTATAATATAGTATAATATAATACGTAGTAAGTTAATCTAACGTACAGTAGGATGACCTAACCTAATATAATCTAGGCTAGGAT
>NC_020401.1:952709-1026587 GCF_000321355.1 Plasmodium cynomolgi strain B
GGTAAACGGAAGGAGGCGCAAACGAAGGACCTGAGCGGGTATACATAACTGCGGGGTTCGGGGAAAGGCGCCTTCGCCCCCCCCCAAAAAAAAACCCTATGCTACGCTACGACGCACTACCCGCTGCTAATTTTCTTGTAACGACGATATTTATTATTATAATAATTTTACTGACGTTGCCACCACACCACTGTTGCTTGGTTGCTTCTTTTTTTTTTTTTCTTTTTTTTTTTTTCCACCTTTTGTTCTCCGCACAATTTTTTGGGGTTCACTTTTTACATGCAAATTGAAAAAAAAAAAAAAAAAAAAACGGTCGCGCGGACGAACTAACAAGGAAGGGACTGCCAAAATGTAGTGTATACCTTTATCCATGCACAGCTATAGGATCAACTTACGTGAAAATTTTTTCTTTTTTTACGTTCCCTTTTTACGTGCCTTTTTTATGTGCCTTTTTTATGTGCCTTTTTTTATGTACAACTACGTGTTGCTTCAAAATAGTTGATGTGTTTAGGTGGGCACTTCTAACCTGGCTGTGTAAACCTGTGGTCAGGTCAGTGTGCCTCGCGCGGAGGCAGCTGGTGTTGGTAGTTCAAAGTGGAAGGCGCCACTTGGGGGGGAAATTATATTCCTCTTTCGAAGCACACCGAGGTATACGCTACGCACCCCCCCCGAGGAGGTGGTAAACTGCCGCGATTCCCTGCATGTAAATTTCCCTCGTTCCATTTGGACCCACTATTGTGGAAAAAGGATGGCGAATTAACTCACCGAGGTGCTTCATTCAAGGGACTTTCCTTGTACACAGGTGGTCAAATGCCTCGCTTGTGTGTGTACATGAGTATTTCCGTGTGTGCCCTCCGTTGGATGTACTTGTGCTCGGGGCCCATGCCCACTCGCGCAGAGACGGGATGCAAAATGAGTTACAATTTGTTAAAGGAAATAATCTCGGCGGACTGAACGAGTCCTTCGACTTCCTCATCCAACTCTTCACCTTCCATCAATTCTTGAAGCTCTTTTTTCTTCTTAACGTCCTGCTCACTTAGCCCCACATTTTCTATCATCTCGATCAGTTCGTCTGTGTTTATCAAGTCGTCCACGATAACGCAGGAAACCTGCAGGGGGGGGTGAGGTGCGCATGGAGAGATGATCATGATGTGGTGACCACCATGCGGAGGTCTTAGCAAACGCGACAATGTTCATATAGCTGGTGCGCCCCACTCGGACAAGCGTTTATGCGTCAGTCATGCAACAGTCGGTTATGCGCACGTGGGGGGGACTGAATGGTGCAAAAGGGGGGCACAAACGGGGCACCGAATTTATCATAGAATTTCTGGGGAGGGTCCACAAACGGGGAACACCTAAACGTGTGCACTTTTTAGCGCATATTACCTGTAGCTTGAAGAGGCCAAATGCAAAGGGCATCTTTTTGTGCGCCTTTCCCCATGTCAGCCCTTCCATTTCGATTTCCTTCACCAGTTTTAACACTTGGTCCAGGTTGGTTTCTTCTCCGTACGGCTTTATGTCGATAATGAGGGAGGACCTGTCGAGTTGGGAAGGGGCGGCAGCATGATTAGGAGCCATAGGCATATATACATATGTATGTACACATTGGGGAATGGGGGGGGGAGATAATCAAGCTGCGCGTGGGTGTCGCGAAACAATGCGGAGCTCGCCATAGAGGCGGTTGTCGTGCTGTCCCCCATACATGCGCCTTTCCACTTCCACTGGTTTATTCCCAGTGTGCCCATTTTCGCCTTACTTGTTGATGACTGGTTTCTTGCATGGCTTTTTCCCCGGCTGCTGGCTAGCCGTACCCTCTTGACTGCCTTCGTTATGTAGAAGGTAGTAGCTGAGAGGTACATACAACTCGTCGTATGTGTTCGCCATTTTGTTTTTCTTTTTTTTTTGTTCTGTTTCTCTTCTTTTTTTCGTTTTTCTGTTTTTTTTTTTTGTTAACCTGTTCGGTTTCCCCTTTTCGTGCTTCTCCAAATTTGCCTATTATGACCAGGCGGTTTTATTTTTTTTCCGATGCTCAGATTTTTTTTAAGCTAGGGATAAAATTGGTTTACGCAGGTAGCGTGGCTTCTTTCGGTTGGGGTTAAGTCGCGTGGCGCAAAAGGGAAAGTGCTTTGGACGAAATGACAAGGGTTAGAGAAAATGCTTCTTTTATTCGTAAAATTATTTTCATGTTCCTGATGCGGCCGAAGTATTTTTCTCACGTAAGGCACATTTCGCGCATAAGCATATGCTCTAATCATATGCGCACAAGGAAATACTTCCACCCCACTTCTCCTAATTCTTACGTGCTCATTTATACGTTTGGTAGTTGATTCGAATGGAACCGCCAACCTCTTGTGCGCGGGGCCGCCAATTTTTTTTTTTTTTTTTCAAGTCTACATTTTAACCTGACTATTCATTTTTTTTTTTTTTTTTCCCATTTGGGGACAGTTTTCCCACTTTGGAAACATTCTTTTTTTATTTTTTCTCCCTCCATTTTGTTGTTTTGAGCCAGGGAGAGATTGATTTCCCCTTCCAAGTAACTAAACACCTTTTTGAATTCAAATTTGTTGAAAAACGGGGAAAGGAGTTACTAATCCCATCGCAGAAGGGTTAGGATTAATCAGCTAGCCGTACACAAAAAAAAAATTGCACACAAAAGAGCGTCAAAAATTTATGAACAGGTCAGGCGATTAAAAAAAAGCGTTGCACACACATAAATAAATAAATACAACATATGTAATCATGGGTACATGTACATATGCTCACTTTGGGGACTGTCAAGTAGGGGCATGGTCCTACATGTGGGGGGATTTACCTTCGAGCGAACAAAACACTCGTCCAGCTGCGTACAGCTGCGTGCAGAGGCGTGCAGTTGCTTCCTCCTGTGCGCACATTTATTCCGATTAGCCCTCACCAACGAGGTAACACCGTATCCTTCTTCTTTTCGCAAACTGTTGTTAGTCCCACCGCTGCGCGATGTCTTTCCTTCTGTGCTTAATGTCGCCTTTTTCCCTTTCTCCCATCACCGCGCCTGCTGCTACGCCCGCTGCTGTCGCTATTATGTGGGCGCCGCTCTCGTTTGCGAGATTCTCCCCCTTTGCTGCGGTGAGACTTATGCTTGTGACGTATATGGCTCATTTCATCGTCATTTTTTCTGTCCCTCTGTTTGTACCTTTTTGGCGACACGGATCTCTCTCCATGGCGTCCCTTCCTTTTGTCTGCAACGTTGTGGGACGAAGTGGACCGCCGATCTTCACTCTCCTTTTCTCCTTTGCCATCCCTTTTGTTTAACGATTTTTCAAAGTTGAGGGCCCACAATTCATCTTCATCCATCAGTTTCTTCCGTTTTTCCTCATTCTGTTTATTCCGTATTTTATCGAACGTCTTGGTCAAATTTATTTCGCTCTCGATAACGTTGTACACGCCTATTCCTTGTCCCTCGGCGCCGGTTGGCTTGTATTCGTTTTTTCCCTGCAGGGGGGTTGGAGAAGAGAGAAAAAAAAAATGGGGAGGAGGAAAAGGTGATGTGCGCACAGAGCTAGCAGCACATCGAAGTCGTGGCACTACACATAAGCTTCTATCTACATATGTGTACATATGAAAATATATGCACATGTGAATGCGTGGCGGCGCCCTCGAACGTGGAGCATTACATCGTCGTTGGCATATTTTTGGGGGAGCCTGTAATTTAAAATGTGGTCAACCACTAGAGGTCGGTCCAGCAGCTTGTATCCGTTAAAATTATCTACCGCTAGCACTGTGCTGCGCTGGTCCTCATACGATAGGAAGCAATACCCCTTGGATTTTCCTGTAGAGGGAGGAGATGAAAGAAAACACAGCTAAGTGCTGCACCAAATGGTGATATATTGCCATCACTCCTACGGATAATATAGTGGACAATGGTCGCGACCACCTTTTTGCAGTTTGGTCGAATTACCTGTCTCCTTGTCTCGCACCAGGTTAACGTCTATCGGTTCGCCAAACTGCGAAAATACGATAACGATGTCTCCTTCGGTTAGTCTGCTGTCCAGGTTGCCTGCTCAGGGGGAGGGGAATTGGCCGTCGAGCATATGTATAGTTTTGCTCCGACGTACGCAGCGGTGAAGTGACGGGAAGCCTCTCTTGCTATCGCGCCCACTGTTGCTACCGCCCTGTTGGTCGCCTACCTATGTAGATGTAACTGGAGTCCTTATACTGGTCGTGCCACGAGGTTTGATCATTTCCAATATTCTTCAGCTCCGCTTCGTTCAATTTTTCGACGCTCCGGATTTTATCAAATATGCCCATTTTTGCGCGGCCCTTCGACTCTTTGCTGCTTCTTCGTTTGTTCTTCCCTGTTGCTACGACCGCTAATGACACACGCGCATCTCAAGCTGTGACGCCGCTAATCCGTTAGCATTTGCCCAGCGGCGTTCCATCACAGTTGCAGATATGTACACGGACACTCTTACATGCATGTCATTTTTTTTTTTTTTCTTTTTTTAACGGTACGGATGAATGGGGAAAGAACAACGGGTGTGTGAGGAGTATGAGTGCCTTCCAAATGAAGCTTCCTCAGTGGTTGGAGAAAATAAAAAACATTAAAGTCGCACTCGAGACAGGTGACCTTCATCCAAGCATGAACGTGTACATGTGCATAAACGCGTGCATTTGCCTGTACGTGTAAGTGCCATGCTCATTGGGAATACACTGCTCTGAGTGGATGTTCCCCTGAAAATGTTTTCACCGGAAAAAAATATATATTCTTAAAAATGGTATATAATCTCATTCACGTGTTATTGCAAATCGCAAAAATGTGATACCCGTATGGCGTATCACTCTGTCGCCTTTTCTTGTAATAAGCGAATTTTTTCGCATTCAAAATGGGGAAAAAAAAAAAAAAAGCTAGCTCAGCTGGGTTAACTTAAAAATGATAAACGGGGTTGCAGAGCAGAGTAAATTAGTCCTCTAAATGTACATAAAAAAAAAAGAAGAGAATGTAGATGCGCTGCTAAACATTGCATATATACGCATATAAGGTATATATATATGTATATATATATGTATATACGTATATATATATGTATGTACGTATGAGTCGGCGAAGCGCCGCTGCACGGGAAGGGGGGGAGGAATTTGAAGTGCCAAAAATGAGCAGGTATGTATTTTATGTGGGTACCACACTCGTGTAAACATGAACACAAATCTGAGGAAGGGGGGTCGTCCCCGCGCGATGGAGAACAAACACGCGCCAAAACGTAAACATATAGGGAGGGGGGGAGTAAGCTGCGCTGTTCTCTCTCCCCTTCTGCGACGTCCAACTCGATGCTGTAAAGAGTAGAAGCTGTAATGGGTCACCACAGAGAGATCACACCCATGGGGGGGGAGCATCAGTAGCGATAGCAGTAGCAATAGCATCATCAATAGCAGCATCAATAGCAGCATCAATAGCAGTAGCACTAGCCACGTGGCAAATAAAATTGAGGAACCATTCCCACTTCATTTAGGGAAGCGTGCTAGGCGAAGGGAGCGCCTACGGGTAGTATCTGTCCTGCAGTTTTTGTTCACTTTATCTGACAATAAGCGGGGGATACCATAAGGCTAGTCATACTCTCTGCGAGCTGCTTCTCCGACGTTGTGAGATGAGCCCGGCGGGGGAGGTTCCGATTGGGGCAACGTGCCACGGCCAAAGTTGCATCACCATGGGGTGATCAAAAGGGTAAAATTTTTCTACTATGTAGAGATGAATCCATTTCGAATGAGACGAAGTGGTTTGCGTTTGGGGTGAGTGCTCCGTCTAAGTGACTTGCGTAGGGGGGGAGTGCTCCGTCGAAGTGGTTTGCGTTGGGGGGGAGTGCTCCGTTCTCCCACCTTTGTATGGTAAGAGGAAGGGGGTTCGCCACTCGGTGCGCGCAGACAGTCCCATGCAGAGTGCCAGTATATGCGCCGGCAAAACAGCTACCTCACGTTCCTCTCATTTTTAACTTTTTTTTTTCTGACGGATGAAGAGTTTTCTTCGTGATGTTCATGCTTTATGTTTTCCTCCACTAGCGCGAGTTTTTTCCTTTTGTTGCTCCTAACTGCCTCATTGTTGGATATCATCCTGCCTACCTGTGGCTCACGTTTCACTCTCCCCAAGTTTATTACATCCCTGGTGCTCTTTACCTCCATCGGATTAGCAAAGATAGTCCCCTCTGCATTGTCCATCCCCTTGGCATCGTAAAAGTTATCTCCATAATGCTCTGCAAAATTGTCGGAACAATGGACTAGACTATCTTCCATCGCATTCAGGTTGTTAAAAAGGCTTCCTGTCCTGTTTGAGGCATCGTTAAGATAATCCTGCGTAGCGTCGCTATGATGCCCACTATTACTGTTATCTAAAATTTGATTGTAGTTTAGCACCCCGTGAGGTTCCAGCTGGGTGAGTTTATTTTTGCCCGCCTGCTCATTTAGGACGAGACGGGGATCTGCAGTGATTCCACTCTGCAGGAATAACTGCGTCATGTTCGTTTTTTTGATTATGGGTGCGTGGGATGAACTCTCCATTTTTTTGCTGATCGTGTCCATCAGAATGCTGTTTTGCATATCGGTGAGGTTATCTTGGAAGGTCTGCAGCTGTTGCTTTTTGCTCGGGTGCTTCCTCTCCAAGTGTTCGCCTTGGTTCGCGGCGTCAGCGGGGGTGACACCCTCTTCCGCGGCCGTCACGATAGGTGCGTCGGAGGTGGGCACCCTCCTCGCTGCGATCGGTACGTCGGATGTAGGCCCCATCCTCGCTGCGATTGGCACGTCGGAGGTGGGCAATTTCCCCACCAGGTTGCCCCCTCGCTTGTGCACTCCATTCACGAAATCCGCCCCGCCCTCGAGCCCGTCCATCGCCCCGAGGAGAAGGCCATTCGGGTCCTCCCCCTGCGCACTCACATCTGCCTTGCTCTTCACCTGGTTGAGCAGCACCCCCTGCTGGTCGAGCGGCACCCCCTGCTGGTCGAGCGGCACCCCCTGTTGGTTGAGCGGCACCCCCTGCTGGTCGTCCTCCCCAGTTAACGCAGACGAATTGGAGCGAATAAAATGATCCAAATCTTTGTCCACAACAGAGTCGAAAATGTTTAGTAATAACACATCATCATGGTCGTCCCCCGAGGAGAGGGAAGAATCAATTTTCTGTTTAATTTCTTCCGATTTAATTTTAATGAGTTGCTCATACACAGAAATATTTTGTTTCAATCCAAGGATGGGAACTCTCCCCGATGAGTTTTCCTTACGCTGATAACAATGGTGCACATTTTTGTGGAGCTGAAAGAGGACCTTCAAATTGGAGAAGTACTCCTTAAGTCTACTGTACCTGTGAAGTAGTAGATCGTATTCCTTCTGGAGGAGGTCATTTCTTTTTAGTATTTTTTCTACGTCGCTTTCTTTGTTGTCATTCGTTTGTACCGTTGCACAGAGTTTGATATTCCTCGCTCGAAAGGCATACTTGAGAGTGTTATTCGATTCCTGAAAGGATTTTCTCGAAGGGTTGATATTGGCTATCATCACGACAAGGCAGTTTCCTTCCAAGGAATTCTTTAACAGGTGCGTTAATTTGCTATCCCTATATTTGACTCTCACCTTTGGGATATGTTTATTAGACGCTAGGGAGTTGATACAGTTAGCTAGGGCAAGGAGGGATTGGTTAATATAGGATCCTTCTTTGAATCTCTCTCCTTTATTCGAAGTAGCACTAGCTCTCTCAGAACCAGCTAAATCGACGAAGCATAATTTGGCCTTATAATTTATTGCATTCATATTGTTATCCATAATTTCGTTGTGGATATATATCTGTAAAATGGCATGGGATCTACTGGATACTTTATTAGCCCTAGTAGGTGACATTTTTCTATTTTTCACTCCCTCATTTATTAACATCATTGCTTGTTGGTAACTCTCTACATGTACTTCACATAAATTACTTACACGTACTTCAGCTGTATCTTCTTGAACTTCCAAAGACTTGTTTTTTTCCTTTCCAAGTAGATCCCTAATCGTTTCATTATATACCTCTAGGAAGCTCATGAGAACTTTTGCTTTTTCATATTTTTTCTCCTTAATGATGGTAAATAATTCGAGGAGAGACAGTTGAACGATCCCATTCTGATTCTTATCGTCTAACATGGTATACGTTTTTCCTGAACCCGTGGCTCCATATGCAAAAACGGTTCCATTGACTCCTTTAAAGACGTGAGGAATTAACGGCTTGGCGGTGTGCAGAAACACATTTTCCTGTGTTGCATTAACGTCGAATACTACATCGAATACGTAAGTTGCTTGTTTTTTTTTTTGAGAGAGTAGATAGCATTCTTTTTGATTTTCCTTTTCGATTAAGACATAGTTTTTGTTAAATATGGAGACGATATTTTCTTCCGATTCGGAAATGGGTTTTATTCTCACTGCAACTTTTACGTTAGAATACGCGTTTAGCGTGTTTATTAGGTTAGAAGAGTCTCCCCGTTTTAGGACACTGTTTTCTCCGTTGCTACTGAAGGAGGGGTCTGCGCAGGAGGTGGTGTTGTATGTGCATGTCGCTGCCCCCCCGTTAGTAGAGTTCGCGCTGAAAATATTTTTTATGTTAATCTGAGGGATGTAAATGCTGTCGTAGATATTTTTGGACGTTATGGGGTACTCACTGATGTGGTCCACTACGTTTTTGTTAGCTTGGCTCTTCGTCACTGACAGCCTATTTTTGCTTTTAGCTTCCATGGTCCCGTTTTTCGTCTTTACTTCGAGCCTGGCAGCGCCGATTAAACTGGTCACACCCGTCGAGTTGGTCACTCGGGATGAGCTGGCCACGCTAGTCGAGTTGGTCACTCTGGATGAGCTGGTCACGCTAGTCGAGTTGGTCACTCGGGATGAGCTGGCCACGCTAGTCGAGTTGGTCACTCGGGATGAGCTGGCCACGCTAGCTGCACTCGTCGCGGCCTTCCTCTTGGGGGCCCGCTTCTTCTCATTGGGGATGGCCGCTGCCGGTCGCGCACCGCTCCCATTCAAGTGGGCGCCGCCACCGCCCGGCTGCGGTCGGCCGCGGCTTCGATTTCCACCCGCGGGGTTGCTACTCTTGGCGCCGTCTTCCCTCGCGTTGCAGAAGATTTTTAGGGTTCGGTCATTATGGCTTATTATGCTGTTTGCCTGGCTGTTCGGGCTGAACTTTTTTTTTCCACCTGCCCTTTCCTCGCCCCGAGCGGTGCCAACACTGCAAACACTGCCAGCACCGGCAACACCGCTAACACCGGCAACACTGCAAACCCCGCCAAACCCGGTGAGCAGCGGAACGCTGGTCAGATTATGGCTGCTTTTTAGGAAGGCCTTCTTGCTATCGCCTAGCGCGGGTTCATCGTTTAGGGACCTTTTTTTCACGTGCAAATTGGTCCTGTGTGTAAATCTGAAGTTCCTTCTCACATCACTAAACTCAGGCGAAATAGTTAACACATTTATTTTTTTATTTTCTCTTGCGTCATTGTTGGTCGCACAGGAAGCGGGGGTCCAAGTGCCAATTTCGCCATTCGCCCCTTCTGCGCGGCTTTCTTCGCGGCTTTCTTCGCTTCGTTCTTTGCTGCGTTCTTCGCCGCTTCCCTCGCCGCTTCCCTCGCCGCTTCCCTCGCTGCCTTTTTTTTTTTTTTTTTAAATTGGCTTCCCCCTCCGTATCGTTGTGCAGCAGGGCGACCCCGTTTTTTTCCTTCTCGCTTTCGCCCGCCTCGCTCTGCGCTTCGAAAAAGATCGTGTCCCCCCTGGCGATGCCCTCGTTCTCGCCGTTAGCTGCGTTAGCGGCGTTCGTCTTGTTTTCTTCGTTAACGCCGTTCGTCTTGTTTGCTTCGTTAGCGCTGTTAGCTGCGTTAGCGGCGTTAGTCTCGCTTGCTTTGTTAGCGGCGTTAGTCTTATTTGCTTCGCTCGCCGCGTTCAACCCGTTCAGCTGTTTCAACTTTTTGTAATTCACGTAAATTTCTTCCAAACTTTTACCGCCCTCTCCATCGTGACTCTTCGTAATTACATCGGAGAGCTCCCCACGCATTGTATTTTTCTCCCCTACCCTTTTGGTAATACAAAAACGTTTATTATAAGCCCCTTTTGGCTAGTCAATCTGCACACACATGTGTGTAGTTAGGGTTACGGGTAGAAGGAGGGGAGTGTTCCCTCGAGAGGAACAAAAAGGTTACTGTTTATCTCCGCAGAGTTGGTTCCACGTATTTGACCATGCGTTACACATGTGAAGAGATAGGTACCCATTTAGGGACAGAGTAACCTCCTGAGTAGAGCCGTCGAATTAATGCAAACGGGGGGTTTCCTCCGAGATGGTGTATTTGCTGATTGTCTTCAAATGGGTAATCGGAAAATTTGCAGCTCAGTATCCCTTTTTTTAATAACCATTATTTGAAGCGATAAATTTTTTTTGTGCAAACGGATCTGAGCAGACAGGAATTTGCTTAAAGGAGAGGTGGTGCTCTTTGCTGTCTTGGGGAGAAATGGGCTTACATGTAGCACATTATAAGGGAGGAAAAAAAAAAAAAATAGATATACTGGGGGATTTTCCCCTTATTGGTACGCACATGTATACATTTTCCTGCGCTCCGCAGAGTGGACTGTACTTTGCGTCTCCCCTTAGTGACCCCCACCCCTCCAGCCGGTCGGCACATGAATACAAAGGTGTATGGGCATGTGGGACGATAAGATACTACGACGTGGCGGAGTAGAGATCGGCCGAGGCGTCAACTCTCATGTACGCCTATACGCACGAAGCCCTCGCGCGGGATAGGCAAATGAACGGGGAAATAACTTCAAAAATAAACGCGTAAAAAGGAAATGTTTAAGTGTTAAAGTTTACGAAAAAAAAAATAATAAAATAATAAAATAGCCAAATTGGTTAACGCGGGACGCATTGGTCAAATTTACCAAAACGGAGGCCCTCATCAAATCTGCCAAATTTGATGTTTTTTTTTTTTTTTTTTTTTTTTCTTAACCTTTTGCACATATAATTCAACGCACTCTATGCGATGAGTCCAGGCCCCTTATGCTAGACAAGTCTTTCCCATTGCTTCGTTCGTGCTGCCTTTTTCTTTCCCCCCCTTTTGGTTTATTTTTCCCATCATTTGGAGGTGTACATGTTATGAGCACAAGCAGGAACGTACGTATGCATGTATGTATATCTATGCACAAATGTAGGTTTTTTTTTTTTTTTTCCCCCTTGTGTGTGTGTGCCATGGTTCCAACCCGGGGAATTACTCACGCGAGTGCATCCGTCGATTCGTTCATTTGAAGGAAATTTTTTTTTTTTCCTCCATGCTTCACCAACTTTGTATTAACCTTTGTAGACTGCTCACTTAGGCCTTTTCTACAAACCTCTCCTTGTTTTCTTTTTATATGCAACTCTTTTTGAGGGAACATAAATGTGCATTCCCCATTGGGGCCTACACACATATACCCTCATTTTGCTGCTTCAATGGGATTAAGTGTCCCCCCCCTTTTTTTTTTTTTTTCTTCTCAGACATTGTTGTGCTGAACAAATGGCTCACTGGGATGGGTGTTCAATCCCATGGACTATTCATAAATTTTACAAAAAAAAATATACAATTTCCATGCAAGGTTGATCGTCACGATGTCGTTTATCCGTAAAATAATTATCTTATTGAGGGGAGGAATACTCCTCTGCTACGTCTCATCATTGTATGTGCACTGCCACTCACGCGTCTCTGGATGGAGTGAACCGTCAAGTTATGGAACACCTCCATGCGGAAATTCCATCGTACATGAAAAAACAGAAAGGGAAATTCTCAAATACATTCCGCATCTCTCTTGACAACCTACAGCTTTTTCTTAACCCTGTTGGAAATGTAAAAAATTGTGTGCGTGTTTTTTAAAAGTTTTTTTTTTTTTCCTCCATCTTCCTGTTCAGGGAATCCAAACGTTCTGTATCGCAAATGGGAAGGACTTTTTTGTCACCATAAAAAGGATATATATTCGGTGGGCAAATTGACACATTGGCTGGCAAATTAACTCTTCACTCAGAGGAGAAGTCGTGCAATTAATATGCCTCAAAAAAGGAGGCGGTGGAGTGGGGGATACACCGTTCACTTCTTCATTTTAAATTTTGTATGATAAGAGGGGCCCTCCTTGGGAAGACCATCTTCGGGGCACTTGCATTTTGGTATTCCTCCATTGGCAAACTACTTCGCGGGGTAACTTAGTGGGGACATGCCCCCTTCCTCTTCTTCTTCTTCTCCTTCCTCTTCTTTTCCTCACGTAATGTGATCCTGTCCTCCGTCCAATCGCTGCCTCTTAGATGCCACTTTCCTAACTAAAGCTGTTCATGTTAAATTTGGGTATTTCCCAGCTATCCTCCACACACATCTTCGGGGGGGGAAAAAAAAAAAAATGTAATTCACATGGAGTAGCAGTGTCATACGTGGGGAAAAAAACAGTGGCGAAATACGTATGCTCTGTTGCACTTTCGTGTAGCGGCTCGCCTTACCAAGACTCTCCTATTGTACATATTCCTGTCGTTAATGAAAATCCGAGCTGCCTCCGGATTCGCGGGGGAAGACGTATTCGGGTCATTCAGCAAAGACTGAATAGACGTCAGCAACGAAGTTATATCATAAATGGGACTCCACTGGTTTTGCAAAATATCCAGGCAAATATTTCCATCGGTATATATATTTGGGTGAAACAACTTTGACAGGAATTTTACCTTGGGGGGACTTACGGGGTACTCTTCTGAAAAATTAATGATTAAGTGGAAAATGCCACATTCCCATATGGTATCTTCCGGGCCCCTAATGATTGCATGGCAACACATGATGTTGTCTGCGAATGGGGCAGCCTCAAAGCTTTTGTTCTGATCCTTGTTGATTTTGTTTAAATCTTGAATTATCCTTCGCCTGGCGAACGTTGACATGGTGCGCAGGCCGTGGTAGCGAGGGGGGTAGCCGTGGTGATAGTTGCGGTGATAAACGTTGCTGCGCGCCTTGCGATGTTATAGGGTGCTAAAATGGAATGCTTTCCCACTTCAAATCTTCCAACGAGTGGCGCTTTCTCTTTTTATGTTTACATTTCTTCCCCGCCAAATGCGCCCTCGTCTTCGCGTTACTCTTACGCTTAGTTTTTATATGTACGACGACAACGTTATTGGGCTTGCTGGCAAAGTTTGGTTCATCAATCTGTTCATTGGTTTCTTACCGTCACAAGCGGAATGTTGCTATGTAGTCCAGCATATACTCCATTACATGCTCCATTACGAATTGCAATTTCCATCACGCTTGTTTTCCTGTTTTCCTGCGCTTTATCCTCTTGCTCATCAATTGCGCCACTTCAATTTTGTTGCATTTGTTTTTCCCTCAAATGGCTAGTTGGGTAAAAAATTACCTGAACAGTTCAGCTTTTTTTTTTTTCGAAAATCTGTTCATAATTTATTTTTTAACAAATTAGCTTTCCAAAAAAAGGCGGGGAAAAAAAAAAATAATAACGCAGCAATGGCAATTTTGCGTTTTGCAGCCCCTACAGGGTTGAAGTATAATAAAAAAAAGATCCACAAAATGGGGGGCATTTATATTTTTCAAAGCAGTTCAGTAGAGAATATTGCCGCTTTTTCCTCTTCCTCGATAATGAAAAGGAATAACTCCATTCATTGAAGAGATGGACCCAAATGAAATGCCTGCCTCGCTTTCTATAAGCACACAACGCGGGGTATTATATGTACTTACATACGCGCAGCTAAATACGTAATGGGAACAAGCAAACCGCAAAAAAATGAAGAGAGCTACAAGTTAAAAAAAAAAAAAAACACCCATTGTTGAGCAAACCTTTATAGATGAGAAGGCATAATTTACTTATGTGCCTAGCAGCATTGACCTTATCTTTGCATTTGCCCTGCAGAAAAGGCGTGGCGGCATGCTTATCTTGCAATGTGGCAAAGGTAAAATATGCTCCAAATGCGAGGCTAACAAGAATACAACAGAGGGAGAGAAGCGGGTATCCCGTGAAAGGAGAAATCACTGCATGTGCAGGGAAGAGAAAGTTCCCCGTCCTGTTCCTGTTGTCGAAGCGCTTTCACGGCCTTCCAAACAGATCGAGGTTGTTTTTTCGTCGCCTCCAAACGAAGGAGGGAAAAGGAACCGTCCTTTCGGGAGACTCGGGGAAGGTGCTAGGAAAGCCCAGCTGGGGATATTTCGGCAGCACGGTTGGTACTGGTCGCGTTGGTAGAGCCCCCCGTGGAAGTACCTCCATTTATAGCACGCCCATTGGCAGCATCCCCCTTGAGCACGTGTCGCACAGCAGAAAGCACTTCCCACTGCTCAAAATGTGCGCCTCGGGAGGCAGTGCGCCCGCGCGCGATTCCACAGTAATAAACGAAAGTAAGCAAAAGCAAGAGACCGATGCACACTCGGATATCTCGACGAATGAAAATAAATCGACAGGCATGTCGATCCACTCAAAAGAAAACGGTGATGTACGCGAAGAAAACAACCACTGTGGCCAAAGCAGAAAACCTTTCACCGTTGAGCAACTGGAAGAGATAAGAAAAAATTGCAGCTACCTCAAAATAAACGAAACGGAAAGTGACGAATATAGCATAGAGCTATACTTCCATTTTAGGGAATTCAAATTGTTAAGGAAAAAAGACGAGACGGTAAAGTCGTTGACAAATAGGATAATTTTAAATATGAAAAAGTCGAACAGAAAAAGGAAGAAGAGACCAAGTAAGAACTACAACCAAAGTGTGGAACAGCCCACGGGGGATGACTCCACAATAGAGAAGGAGGAGGACCCACCAAATGACATCCACTTTTTTGACAAGGAAAATAACATGGTGGAGGACAACTCGATTCTGATTAATGTGGTGGACAAACTAAGTTACATCCTCATTAATGAACACAAAGTAGAAGTATTCAAAGGGTTGTATGACCTGAAGCAAATTTATGTATCCATGGATGTGTATAGAGGACACCCCATAATCCCTGTGAATGCACCCATGGAAGACCTTCATTCGTATGTACACTACTGGACGTATGCACATGATAAGAAGGTGATCCAATCGCGCGATTTGTTTTACAAGCCTAGGAAGGAAGACACAAACAAAAAACTTCAGCTCGTTATATATAATAAGAAGAAGCCCTTCTTCTTCTACGTGACGAATGAAATAGAAGTACTGTCGAACGAATTTGAGGAGGATCTAAAAAGGAAAGGAGAAAGGTATCTCCATTTTGAGAAGGTGCTAAAGACAGATGAACCCAGCAGCGATAACATACTACGCATTTTAACCTACAACATTCTTGCACCTATATATACCAACACGAAGTACGCCCTAGAATATATGTTTAAAAATATAGACCCTTGTTATTTGAAAACGAATTACAGATCGCATTTGCTAATTCATGATATCAGTTACGATTATGATATTATTTGCCTGCAAGAGGTGAGCGAACATCTGCATTCCAACCTCTTCTCTGTGTACCTACATGACGAGTTCTATTCCTCGTACAAGCCAAAGAACAGTCATGGAAATGACGGCTGTTCCTTATTTGTTAATAAAAAGAAATTTACCCTAATTGAGTATAAAAATTATGAATTTAACCAAGTGGTGAAACTTCCAGAGTTGAAGGACGTATACGATAGCTTTATCAACTTGGGCAATGACCTGGAGGAAATCATCAGGGAAATTAAAACCGTTTTTCAGGTTGGCATTTACACACATAGGAGTAGCACAAATATATTTCTCGTGGCAAATACACATTTTTATTTCCACAGTTTGGCTAGCCATATTAGAGCATTACAGTCGCATAGCCTATTGCACATTTTGGAAACGCTCAAAAAAGAGTATGAACAGAAATGCGGGAAAACGGTGTATGTAGTGCTAAGTGGAGATTTAAATACAAATTTCGAGTCAGAAGTTTTTTCCTTCCTCGAAGGAAAGGACATTAATTCAGATTCGGACCTTTGGGTAAATTCCAAATTGTTTAAAAAGGAATATGACGATTTGAATAAATACCCAACATTATTTGACTTGGGAAAAAATGAGCATAATAATGAAAAAATTATTGGCCCCCATTTGGACAGGAAAAAATTCCTGCCATTATATTCCGCATATAAAAAGGGGGATATTGCTTACACCAACTGGAACAATAACTTTATTGACGTCTTGGATTACATCTTTTTGTCACCGGGGCTTAAGGTGAGACGGGTACTGAAGGGAATCGACAAGGAAAGCTTCGAGAAGTATAAGGGGGTGTTGTCTCCCATAAACCCCAGTGATCACATTAGCATAGCTGCCGAGGTGGAAATGTAGTAACTTGGGGTGATTCGCCTTTCGGGGGGGCTATGCCCAATGGGGTTGCTCCGTCCCCTCCGCAGCTCCACCCTCTCTGTTTTGTTGCGTTGTTTTGCTAGCCGATGGTTTTGCTAGCCCATGGTTTTGTTAATCCATCGTTTTGCTTATTTTATTTTTTTTTTTTACTTCACTTTTGCCTGAACAGGTCATACTTTTTTCAAATTTTGAAAAGTTGCGCAACATCCCATTTTTGCAAACCCGCGTTGTTCGTGAAGCTTAAAAATGACGGAGGGTGGTAGGGCCGCCACGAAATTGCATTTCCCCATTTGTGCCATTCAGGCATACTCAGTTGATATGGCACATTTCGCGCAAATGTGTTGTCACTCTCTTTTTTTTTTTTTTTTTTAATTCGCATTTCCAGTACTCCATTTGGCTAGTTGAAAATTTTTCAGCACGTCTGCTGGTTGCGTGGGAAATTGAGGATGAGGTTGAAGTTTTAGCGGTATCAATGTGACGAGTTCTCCTTTTCCATTGACTTCACCATCCTTTAGGGGGCCACTTAGCAGTCATGATTTACACCGATTGGCAAAACCACATTGTGTACCTCTCTCCACTGAGGTTATGTCCTTTCCCCCATCCGCGGAAATGCGTGGCGGTCGTTATGTAGGCGCATACTTTGACGTAAGCGGTCAGTCGGCCTATTTTGCAAACGAGGTGTGCTTCCCCCGGTGATGACGAAAAGCACGTGCGCTCCCGCCTTGGTAGGAGTGGGGAAATATGCTTTCAAGCGGCCTTCCCTACGGAATTTAACCCTTTAAAATAACGCACACACGCTGCAAGGGTAGAGTAGCAAAAAAAATAAATAAATAAAATAAAATAAATAAAAAAAAATAAATATAATAAAATAAAAAAAAAACACCAAAAAGGAAGTAGCGTTTGCAAAAAGTTAAGCATAGATAAAGAAAAAATAAAGAAAAGATTGATCAACAAACTGTGCTTTTTTCATCCCTGTGTTTGTCGGCTGGTGGCATGAACGTGTCCCTTTCGTAAGAATGACAAATGCGTAATTTTTTGCAAAAGGAAAACGTGCCACTTGTTTTTTTTTCCCCCCCCCCTGCCCACTGTTAAGGAGTAACACTTCATGCTTACAGGTTACACCATCGCCCTGTTGCATAAGCATACCTCGGCAGAGATCCCCTTCCCCCGATCTTACATGATTTTCAAGCGAGAGAAGGGGCCCCTTTCCGACACGTTTTTTTCTTAACCCGTAAGCACTCACCGCTGAGCGAGCAGAGCGAGTAGAGCATGCTGAGTATGCTGCAAACTGTGCGAACGGTGCGTCCTGTGCGAACGCTGCTTACACAGTTTACACCCGTCTATACATAACCCCCCCCTGCCGCGCACACCTGCTGCACCAACGAAGAAATCAGCGAGCATGGCCAAGAACGAAGGGAAAGAAGACAATGATATTTTCAAAATTCACAAATGGTCAGGTGTGGCTGCCTGGTCTTGGGACATCAGCGTAGATAACTGTGCCATTTGCAGAAACCACATAATGGACTTATGCATCGAATGTCAAGCAAAGTTAAACGAAAATGATGGAAACGATAAGGACAAAAAACTGGACAAGGACAGCTGTACGATAGCGTGGGGTGTGTGCAATCATGCCTTTCACCTTCACTGCATATCCAGATGGATTAAGGCTAGACAAGTGTGTCCCCTGGATAACACCCCTTGGGAGTTTCAAAAGGCATCGAATTGAAGTGAATTGGCAATTCTGCTGCGTTTGTCTACTTTGATCCCGTGCATCTATACATGGCACATTCTTAAAATTATTTGCCTTGTGTCCAGGGGCGCGCCTGGCCCGACCCAACCTGCGCATCTGTTAGCGCGCACATGTGTTGATATGCGCATGAATATGCACACGTATGTACATTGTTACCCTTTTTTTCCGAAACGTTCGCCTTGCGCCTGCTTCTTTTTTCTGTACACCCTAGCATGCGTTAAAAAAAAAAAAAAAAAAAAAAAACTTTTTCCTATGCCCCTAATTAAAAAAATGTGGAAGTTAAACAACCCGCGGGGTGTAAAAAGTGGCGGGGGGGGGAACAGCTAACGGCGGCGAGGACACTGGACCCGCTCACACGGCTGACGCGGTTAATGCGGCTAATGCGGCTAATGTGGCTAGCGTAACACACACTGAAACAAAACCGGCACGCGCACGCGTGGACGTATGGACGTGGGTGCACGCTATGCAGCGCCGCGAAACGGTTTAACAAACAAAAAAAAGAAGCGAGGGTTCGTCCGCAGGGGGGTGCCAAGGATGATTCGGCGCGCCCCAAAGGGGAAGAAAAAGGAGAGGAAAAAAAAAGAAAAAAAAATATTCACAATGTCCCTTTTGATGTCGCACATGGAGTGGGCCCATTTCGCGCCTCAGCGATGGTTCCAAAGTGGCACACACACATGTGCCATACATACACGTGGTATACATACACGTGCCATACACACACGTGCCATGCACACACGTGGCGCCGGCGAGCTCAAAATTTCCGCCTGGGCTTGGCGAGCTCAAAATTTCCGCCTGGGCTTGGCCGAGCTCAAAATTTCCGCCTGGGCTTGGCCGAGCCCGGCTCGTCCTTGGCGAGCGGAATCTTAATTTTGTAAATGGCCTTCTGCACGAGGCCCCAGAAGGCCTCCTTGGCCTCGACGGCGAAGGCGAAGCCCTTGTGCGAAAAGACATGCGAGCTATTCTTGCTGTCAATGTAGGCAAGCTTCTTAACTTCGTATTTGCGGAGACCTTCAAATTTCCCTAGCTTCAGTTGCTCCAGCACAATTTGTTCCATAGTGGGTTTTTTCATAAACTGGTAAGTCATAAAGAGAATCAACGGTAGGAGAGAAACGTAAAGAGAGACCAGCAGCGACAGGTAGTAGTTTCCTGAGGAGTGTGCCTTTTCAAATGTACCATGTAATTCATCAGCTCCTATGATATCTAAAAAGAGTTTCGTGTTACTCACAATGAACCAGAAAAAAAACGTGGCGATAATTTCTATCCATAGTACGATGTGAGAAATAACGAACCATGTGTTGGTTAAAAGGACGACTACTGCATTGACTGCTATGATGTGGTGAGTATATAGAATTTGCGAAAATGTATGGAAATCGATATCTACATTGTGGTGGTCTTTGATTATTGAGTCATCCTGACCAGTAGCAAAGTGGAGCATAATGATGGTTTCTACTGTGGCTAGCCAAATAGCAAACAACAAATAAACGAACAGGTAATGAGTTCCGTAGGATCTGTACTTCTCCGGTTTGGATCGTTTACCAATCCAGGACTTCATCTTATTTGTTGATTTTTGAAAGTAGGGAATGAATCTAAAGGGGATTAGACAAAAATGGAAAAAGTTTTTGTAAACCCGTTTTATTTTTTCTGTGTAGAATTCGATTTTCTTATTGGAGTAAAGGGGCCATAAGGTGGATGGAGAGGTCTCGTATAGGAGTGGATTTTTCAAGAGTATGCGATGAGGGAGCTGCTTATCCAAGGCAACAAAAAAGATAACCGGGAGAGAAGTAAACGCAATGTTAATGATTTGCTTGGTCCAGGGGTTCCACGCATCTATGGCACTGTAACCTGTCCAGAAATTCAGAACCATCGAGCAGAGACAAAAACTTACATTTCGAAAAATGCAAAAATAAACTAAAAAGGAATTCCTCCTCAGAGATTCCCTTCCATGAACAAAGAGTAATTTTTTTAAGTACTTAAATTCGCTTATGGTAAAATCTGATGACCTGGCTGCTTGTAACCCCTCCTTGCCAGCTATTCCGACGCCTACATTGGCCATTAGAATCATGCCCACATCATTCGCCCCGTCTCCAATTGCTAAGGAGGTACCTCTGGGATTGAAGGCCGAATTTTCTTTCACCAAAAGGGACTTTTGCTTTGGAGTGACTCTACAAGCAATGAGTGTAGATGCACTCCTAGCTAGGGTGTAAAATTTTATTTTTAAAATTTTGCTCTTCATAATTTCGTCTAATGCTTCTCCCGTGATGGTTATGGAAAACTGGGAGTAGTGGACCTTGTCCCTGTCGTTGTCCTTCTCATGGCCCGTCTCCTTCTCCTTCTCCTTCCCCTTTTCCTTCCCCTTCTCCTTCTCATTGCCCCTCCCCTTTTCCTTCCCCTTCTCCTTCTCATTGCCCCTCCCCTTTTCCTTCCCCTTCTCCTTCCCCTTCCCCTTCTCCACATCGTTCCAGTTGTGAGCAAACGATTCACTGGACTCAAGAAACGAGTTGAAGATTTTCTCCTGCTTGGCCAGTTCTGGTAACGAATTTTCGTTCTTCAAATTGAACATATTAGAAGACGAGATGACGCTTTTCTTTATGGACCCGTAAAAATTTGTTTTCATAAAATTCAAAATCGTTTCTGATCGGAGATCTAAGTTCAAGTTTTCCCAGTTCACGCTATTCCACCACTTGGTTCCATGGTCCACATTTAGCAAGTTCGCTGCGTTGGTGTTTTTCTCATGAATGCTCATTTGTTCTAACAAGACAGTCGGGTCCGTTTCGGTGAACACTGCATTGTAGGTCTCTTTATTTAATATGTTAATTGAGTGCCCGATGTTTATGGCCGTCTCTAGCTTATCTCCCGTGAGTACACAGATGGTCATTCCAGCGTCTCGTAAGTCTTGTATCACCTGTGGAACGTCATCCTGTAATTTGTCATCAATCCCGGTGCACCCAATAATAATCAAATTATTTTCTGCTTCGTCGTAGAACTTCCCCAAAGATCCTTCATCGTCTTTTTTCATCTCCGATCTTTTTCTCGCTTCCACATGATGGTGATATATTTTGGTAAATTCTTCTTCCGTTATATGTTTATATCCCAACACGAGGGTTCTCAATCCAGATGTAGCAAATGCATTCAGCTGATACATCACGTGGTCTACTATGTGTTCCTGGTTCTTTGCTGCTAACTTCAACACACTGGTGTCTGCTCCCTTGACTAGCATGTAAATTTCTTTCTTCTCATTTTTTACAATTAAGGACATGCGTTTCCTCACATTGTCAAATGCGAACACGTCCAGTATTTCGTAGGCCAGTATGGGGACAACCACCCGCTTGTTTTTGGTAGCCTCCCTTTTGGTGGCTTCCTTCGGGCTGGCTCTGCTCCCCGAGAAGATGTTCTTGATCGGGATGGACATGTGGAGGTTGCTGGCGCCCTCCTCTACGTGACTCCCCCGGTTGGCACTCCCCTGGTTGGCACTCCCCTGGTTGTCGCTTCCCTGATTGCCGCCCCCCTTCTCAGTGGCATCATTCAGCTTGGACTCTCTCCTCCTCTCCATGGGAGAGTTCACCTCCGGGAAGCACGCATCAAAATTGTCTTCATAGTAACCCTTCTTCTGCAGAAAATCGTTGTACGCCTTCTCCCCCAGGATGAACCTCTGCGCGAATGTGGAGGTCAGCTCAATTTCTATCGTCGTCAGGTTGGGTCTATTCACGAATTCGCAGCCCAGGTAGAGCGCCGTGCTGATCAGTGCCAGCTCGTCCGGCGAGCTGGCGTCGTACTGCGGCTGCGGCTGCGTGAGGTACGTGTAGTTGATCATGGTTTCCCGGTCGAATATCTTGGTCTTCTCCGGGTTGCCTTCGCCGGACGGCGCACGGGAGGGGGCACGGGAAGCGACTCCTGCGGCGGACCCGGCAGCCCCGGCAGCTCCGGCTGAGGGTCCCGCCGTGGCTCCTGCCGAATCCGCAGCACTTTCAGCTGCCTCGTTTGCCGCTCCCCCTACCTCGTCCATCTCGTCGATGTCAACATTCCTTATCATCGCGCTGTGGCAGAGACTGAGGACGAGCAGGAGGAAGTGCACCTGGTCCTCCACGTCGTTCCTAATGCTGTATATCTTGTTGACGAAGAGAATTCTGTTGAAGAAAACAAACTCGTTTTCGCCCCTTTGGAAATCATCCTCCGTGTATACGTCCGCGGCCGCGTGCTCGCTGGTGAGGCTGTTCCTGTGCATGAGGCTCTTTTTCTGCTTATGTGGGTTGACGGAGGTCTTGGACCACGTGAGGGGGGGCAGTTCGCACGACTCCCCGCTGCCGTGCTCCGAGCTGATGCTTGGGTTGGCACTGTCCCTGGTGGGCAGGTCCTCCCCGTAACGTTTGTCCCCCCCGCCGCCTATCCCGCCTATGCCGCTTTCCCCGCCTACCCCGCTTATCCGGCTCCCCCCACTTCCTGCGCTGCCCAGGGAAAAGGGGTCCGAGCAGTCCTGACTGCTCCCCCCGCGCCTCCTCATGATGTTCTCCTTAATGTTGCTAAAATCGTAAAAGCCATAGATGCCCTTGTTCCCCAGCCCGATGTTCTGCAGCTGCATGATATTCTGCGTCAGGGTGCCTGTCTTGTCGGAATAAATATGCGTGACGTTCCCCATTTCTTCAAGTAGCTGTCCAGCTTTGCTCAAAGCATGCCTGCCACTCTTTGCACTGTACATATCGTTATCCCAGTTGATTAAATATCCTTGTAAAAGTCGAACGACCTCCCAAATTAAGAGTAGATCTACTGGTATGAAGGACCCAAAGAGAAGAATCATGGATCCAATGGTAATAAAAAACGTTTTGAGACTATCTGCCTGATGACCTAAATTTAAGTACCATAAATTGTAACCTTTTCTCCTCATCCATAAAACACCAGCTATGGCAACAATGAAAGAAATTAACACCTGACATATGATGAGAACGATAACATGGTTCCCATAAACGAATTCTAATCTAGACCATTTCTGCCTTGACTTGGTAGAAGCATTCTTCATCAATTTGGTTCTATTTCCTGTATTGATAACAAGTCCATATATCCATTTCGTATTTACAAGGGATGTTCCTCTAAGGACTACATTATCTATAGTGACCTGAACAGCTGTTCGTTCTGTACAGAGATGATCACTACTGATGTGACTTCTAATGAAGGAATTATTTCCCTCTTTGTCATTCCATCCAGGGGTGACAACTCCTTCCTTATTATTTTCACCCCTATGATCATAATTATTATTATTTTTTTTTCTTTTTTCTGTTGTTCTCCTTTTTGTTCCCCAAACTTGATCCTCCCCAGAAGAAAAAATTCCTCCTTTATAGGCATCATAAAAATGTACTACTTCTCCTCCATCTTTTTTATATTGAAGGGGAGGCAAAAGAATATGGCCCTTGTAATCAAAAATATTGTCATTCGGACTTTCGCTTATTAATTCTGTTTGGCAATAACCAGCATGTTTATCATCTTGAAAATATTTTACAACATCGGGAAGACAATACTTTTGTTTCACATTGGACTCTCCATCGACATTTTTTGTTTCAATATTTACAATACCTTTTTTGTTAGATGAATTTAGTATAATTAAATCAGCAGGGAAATACTCATAGGAAAATATTTTCACTACATCTCCATCTCTTACATCTGCCCATTTTTTCTCCTTCAAAATGCCTTCATGAAAAACCATCGTCTTTTTACTATTTTCTTCATTATCTGATTTATGTCTTTGTAGATCTTCAAAAAATTCTTTGATCATAGCAACAACGATAATGAATACTAGTGGGATTAGGTAGGTGGGCATTCCCTTCGAGTCAGTAATTTCGGGGATGAGTTGCAACATGGAGATGGAAAGGAAGTACAGATTTCCCAAACGTAGAAATTGAAAAAATACGATTAGTGGGAGGAAGCTATATACTTTATATTTTGCCGTTCTTATTTCATTTCTGTGTTTTTTCCCAAATATTAAGTCTATGTTGAGATCTTCTTCCTTCAGCTTTTCTTGAGCTTTCTTTATGTACAGCTCATGGTTTTCCTTGCTAACTTCAAAATTGGAGATTAGGTATATTCTGTTTTCGTTGCTCTTCCCCTTAATTTTGGTGGACACCCACTCCAGGAGGTTCATTGCCTGCTTGCGCCACATGGCTCCCTCGGCGGTGCGCCTCCTTCTAGCTTCGTATTTCCAACTGCGTCCCTACTGCGTCCTTCCTTCTAACTTCGTATTTCCAACTGCGTCCCTACTGCGTCCTTCCTTCTAACTTCGTATTTCCAACTGCGTCCTTCCTACTGCTCAAACGAGTGCATGCCCCTTCTCCCCCCCTTTTTTTTTTTCGCTCCTCAATACTGAAGATGCACAAAGGTGGAAGCGAATCGGGTGTGGAGACTCAGCTTGGCGTAGCATGTGCCATGTACTGATGGGGGGTGGAGAATCAGGGGGGAGCCACGTCCAACGGTGCGCTGGTCGGGACAGGTCTTCTCACTTTGGCGTAAAAAAAAGTTTAAAAGATGTTCAAATGGTGGAGCGGTTAAGCAGGTCAGCGGTTCAGCAGGTCAGCGGTCAGCGGTCAGCGGTGGCGTGGTTATGCGATTACGCCGTACACCGTCACACCGTTACGCCGCTACGTGGCGGGGAGGGAGCTACGGCGACCAAGTTCCCCCACGCTGCACGCTACGGAGCGCCCCTTTTTCTCCTCCGCTCGTCACATCCTGTGCTAAACGAACACAAGAGGGTGCAGACTCCACCCAGGGAGGAGGCACAAAATTGGCGGGTGTCACGAGTGGGGGGTGGCAGCGGGGTGTGCTAACGTGGGGAATTCTCAAACGGGTTGCGATCAAACGGGTTGCGGTCAAACGGGGCGTGATCAAACGGGGAGTTTTCAAATGGGGCGCACTGAAGTGGTGTGCTTAGCTGCTGCGCAACAAACGTAACAAAGCGGGGCGTCCTCCGGCGGCGTAAAAAATAAGGTCAAAAAGAATAGCGTTCTAGAGGTGCCTCGACAATTGAAGTTGGCGGTATGAACGCAGGGGTGAGGCGTCGCGGAAGTTAGGACGTCCGCGTGTGCGAAGGTGAGCGTACTTGCGTAAGCATGCGTGTAGTCGTGTATGCATATGTAAGCACGTACGTTAGCACACCGCCGCGCGGGTGGGACACAGGGAATGAATAATGGGGCGAATAGTGGGGTGACGCGCAGATGGAGTGACGGATGGGGTGACGCGCAGATGGAGTGAAGGATGGAATGACGCGCAGATGGAGTGAAGAATGGGGTGACGGATGGGGTGAGCGATGGCTTGAATAATAGCGCGCAGGTGACTAAAAAAATGGAACAGACTCAACGGGAAAATAAAATGTGTTGAGGGGGAATTTCTCGCTAGAAATGTATCAACGTTTCCAGCACACGTGGCACATAGGGCATGTCGGTCTGTGCGTCCGTTGCCCCAAATGAATCGAGTGGGCCAACTTCCAACTCGCAAAGTGCCGTACTCAAATAAACGAAGCTGCACGCTCCTCACGCTGGGATTATTGTACAGAGTAGGCTAAACGGTGAACGGACACCTATGCCTTGGCAGGGTGAGGGGAAAAACAAGCACACAATTGCAAAGGGACATGCGTGTATACCTCCCCCCCTAGTTGCATACATGTAACAAATGCGCAAAGAAAAAAAAAAAGAAAAAAATTAAAATAAATAAAAAAAAATTAAAATAAAATAAAATAATAAAATGTGGGGCAGGGGACATTTGGTTATGCTCAGAATGCAGTCCCCCTTTTCGCGGTTACGCGTGCGTGCAGAGATTAACCGGGAAAAAAAAAAAAAAAACTACAATGGTATACAAGTCGTGACAAACCCGTTTGGTTATCTAGCCTTACCCTTCCACCACTCCAAAAGAAAAAATCAACCGTTTATGAGGAAAAATATCCCCGAGTGGTTATAGAAAAAAAGAAAAATATAATCTTTCATGTAAAATTACATCACCGCTGGGAAGAATCCAAACCGAGCGAAGCTTCTGCAAAAGTTAGCCAAGCAAATACGCTAGGCTCCCATTGAGGCGAAACGGAAATTAAAAAGAAGAAGCAACAAAAAGCGTTGTATCGTATCACTTCGCTTCTTCCCATCACTTCGCATTGCATTTCGTCGCGGCAGAGCGAAGGCGTGGGGAAGACCTCATAACGGAAACGAGGCATCCGTGTTGTACCAGTTGACAAAAAACGGAAAATCGAAACTCTGGCAGGAGAGCGAGTTGGAAGTGGACTCAGCCCTACCTCCTCCCCCCCTTTCTTTATTTGTAATTCCTTCCAAACCGATTATACAAATGCGCAAATTCAGGGCAGTCATTTTGTTCCTTGTTATTTACCTTTCGTTTTATCTGACCCGTTCATACAATGGTACGTATCCCAAGAGAAGAGGAGGCGCCCACTCATTTGTACCCGCGTGGGTCATAGTCTGTCTCTCCAAACGTAGAGAGCGTCTTTGTAAAGTTCCCTACATGGAGGGATTGTTGCAGGGAGGGGGATTCCTTGTTGATACCTCTCCCCCCTCCGATCGACTTATCCGTATGAGTTACCTCGTTCGCCTCAATATGCACGTTTCCCTCTCTGAGACAAAAACCGCTTCACCGTTTTTCTTGGCGATGCGTATAAATTGTCCCTTTTTTTTTTTTTACCCCACCCACGTGTAGACAACTTGGACGATATCGTAATTGTGGACAAGTCGGAGGAAGCCAACCGTGGAGAGGAGGACCGGATGAAAAATGCTGGAGGTAAGCACACTGAGGGGGAGTTCCTCCCTACGCGGTGCGCAGCGTCTATTCTGCGTGTTCTGCTTGCCGTGCTGGACCGTTCCGCGTGACAGCAATATTTTGCCTACGCTTCTGACCCACTGTGCATGTCGTTTCCCTCCTTAGGCGCAGAGGCAGAGACGGGGGCAGCGACCGAGGCAGAGACCGAGGCAGACCCATTGAGTGACCCGCGACAGTGGATACACTCCTGGGCAGGTGACAACGAAAACCTGTTTTACCTCAAAATCGGAATTTTCCTGTGCCTATTAATAATTACAATCGTGAACGGAGTGGTAGGCCGAAAGACGAACAGAACGATCGCCCTCTACTGGCTGAGATCATGCAAAGATATTTTTCTTCAAAATTTTGCCAAGTTGGGAAATGAAAAATCTTTTTTATTTGAAAAATCTTATGACAAATTTGAGTTTTATTGCACAGGTAGAAAAAATTGCAACTATTATTTTGTTAATTTAAATTTATGCAAGAGGCAATGTTTGTGGAGGTATTTCATGTTGAATCATTTTGTAAAGGATAAAGATACCATGAGTGTAGCTATTCACTTCGAAAAACTGGACAAGGGAATTCTGTGCATATTTAAAAAGCATCAGAAGAAGTATATCGATTGTCGTTTCCCTAGTTTGAACAAGTACACAAAATTATTGACAAAAAAGGAATTAAAGCAAAGTTACGATATCAAAGGGGACTCGAATGAAATCATGGATCTTGTCATAAATGGAAAAATATTAAATTTTTTAAATACTTATGATAGGTACATAAATTATATGTGCATCACCGACATAGCGTTGTTTGAGTCGGAGGACAGGGTAGGTGGGGAGAGGGAAGAGGAGAAGGGGGAGAAGCACTCGACTGGGCAGACTGGGGAGAAGCACTCGACTGGGCAGACTGATCAACGTAGCAACAGAGGAGGGAAACACAAGTTCTGCTTCCTCAATTTTGTCATCCCTAAAAACGTGGAAGATCTACGCACGCTGGTCAGCTTTTCCATCTACATGATCGACGCTTGCTACTGCATCGAGTTATCGGAAAAGGTCAGAGACCACGTAAGGAAGCTTCGAAGCATTGTGGAGAAGGAAGACTTGAGGAAGAAACAGCAACTGAAGGAATTACAGGAACGGAGAAAAGCTCAAAAATTGCAGGAGGAGAAGGAGAAAGTTGAAAAGATGTCCGCCGAGCAGCAGAGGAAGTACGAGGAAAAGAAGCAGAAGAAGAGTTTGAAGAAAATGAAGAAAATTAAAATTATAAAAATGTGATTTTTTTCGTCCACCCTGGTTTATTCAACACAATTCGGCGCCACGCAGTTTGGCGCCACGTAGTTTGGCGTCACGCAGTTTGGTACCACGCAGTTTGGTACCACGCAGTTTGGTGTCACGCAGTTTGGTGTCACGCAGTTTGGTGTCACGCAGTTTGGTGTCACGCAGTTTGGTGTCACGCAGTTTGGTGCCACGCAGTTTGGTGTCACGCAGTTTGGTGTCACGCAGTTTGGTGCCACGTAATTTGGTGTAGCTTAGTTTAAGTTATCACTTTTTTGCCTTCTATTTGCCCTTTTTTGCCCTTTTTTTCCCTCTATTTGCCCTTTTTTCGCCTTTTTTCGCCTTTTTTTTGTCCCCGCTTCTGCACCATTTGTTTGTTTTGTCCCCCTTCGCGTGTGCGCATGGCGGCAAAGAGACCTGCGCCCGCCGCCCCCAACGGCGCATAGCCATTTCGTTTTTCCAACCCACGCCACAGCGAGGACGACTGAACTTCTCTTCGCTCACACCTTTGTCACACCGTGAAGCGTTTTATTATTTAAGTTTTTTTCCTTTTCAAATTTTGGTGGCCTCCGTTCGCAGCGTTCCGCACAGAGGTGCACAAAAAAAGTTAAATTCCGCAACGGTGGGAGGGAATTGCACAGGGCAATGGCGTCGTAGGTGATGCAGGCAACGTAGGTAATGCAGGCAACCCAGGCGGCGTAGACAACGCAGACAACGTAGGCAACGTAGGTAATGCAGACAACGCAGACAACGCAGACAACGCGAGGCCGAACCGAATATGATGGGTCCCCCGCCTACACGTGACGCACTTTTCCCAGGGTGGATAACCCTCCCATCCGTGGCAGCCACACCTACGCATTGGAGACACAATATTGGTCAACGTACTTTATGATGTCGATAAAGGTCTCGTCCAGTGAACCCTTTCCTATGAGGAATCCATCAACGGGTGTTTTTTCCACGTAGTTCTGCGGGAGGGCAACATGAGTGGGGTGGAGAAACGGGAAGGGCAGCATGAGTGGGGTGGAGAAACGGGGAGAGAAGCATAAGTGGGATGAAGAAACGGGAAGGGCAACTCCAGTGGGATGGACAAATGGGAGGAGACCCACCTTCATGTTGTGCCTGGTCACCGATCCACCGTACACGATTTTCACTGCGTCCCTTGTTTGCGTGTCCACCTCTTCTGCTAGGATTCGCTTGATGTCTGCTCGGGGGGGGAAGCAAGAACGGAACGGTAATATAGAACGGGCGCAAAAGGGAGGGCACAACGGGAGCACCAATGTGATGTGCACACGTGGATTCTCCTATGAACGGGTGCAGAAAAGAAAAAAAAGGATCAGTTGAGACCCCCTCTTGAAACGCATTCTCTGTCTCCGTTCCCAATTGGCTCCGCTCCTTTATCCTTTATCCTTTTTTTTTGGTCTTCCCATCACTTTAACTCACCCCAGTAGCAGGTATTCAAAAAGTCAGCCGACACGGGGTTGCCGGTGCCGACGGCGAAGCTGGGCTCCAGGGCTATGATAATGTTTTGCATGTCGTCCTTCGGAACTGCCTGCTTGATGAGCTTCACGTGGGGGAGGTGAAGTGGAGGTGGTGAAGTGGGGGCGGTGAAGTGGAAGCGGTGAAGTGGGGGCGGTGACGTGGAGGCGATGAAGTGGAAGCGGTGACGTGGTAGCGATGACGTGGTAGCGGTGACGTGGTAGCGATGACGTGGTAGCGGTGACGTGGTAGCGATGACGTGGTAGCGGTGACGCGGATGAGCACACACGAACAAATGGAGCGAGTGTGCAAATGGAGGACACAACTCAACAGGGGTAGGGGGGGAAAGATAACCCACGCGAAGTAGTCCACGCATATTGTCTTTTTCCCCACCCCTTTTTTCCATGCACCGCATTCCTTTTCCCGTTTTTTTCTCTCCCTCCGTATGATGGCCTTACGGAAAGCAATTTCCTTGTCTTGGATGACGTGAATGGGCGGTTCTCGTTTTGATAATCATCCCCGACGCATAGGATAACCTTCAGCTTGGATTGCACAGCATTATGCACCTTTTGCGCTGTCTCTTCCAGTGTCTCCCCATTACTGCAAAAACCTCTGCGTCTCTCACTATGTCCAATTATGGTATATTTATTCCCAAACTGCTTAATTAAAGTGGCTGTGGTTTCTCCGGTGAAGGCACCCAAGCCACTTGCCAAGCTGACGTCTTGGGAGCAGGCAAAGATTTTAGAGTTATTTTCTCGAATTTTTTCCAGGAGATATGGCATGAACAATAAGTTAGGAGATAAAACAAGGTCGACATGATGAGAGTATTTGATTTTCGTAAACGTATCGATTAGTGTGTATGCTTCTGTCTTTGTAAGGTAGCACTTCCAGTTCCCGATGATGATTTTCTTCCCCCTCGCTTCGCCACTCCTCGGGTTCCGCCGCGGATCGCGTAGCGGGTTACTCTGCGGATTACTCTGCGGATTACTCTGCGAAGAAGTGCGCACACTGGCCTGAGAAATGCCCCGCGAACTGCCCCGCAAATCGGTCACCGCTCCCTCCTGCGTGCCCACGTGGTTGTCAACAGGGGGGTATATTTCCACCACCTTATTTGGGTATTCATATTGAGAGTCTAATTTGTTTATCCTGCAATCACTGGTCCTTTGGGTTCGTCTCTTTCTTCCTTTTAGGATGGGCCTTGAGCGGAGGTAGAAGGAATGCACCTCCTTAGCTTTGAGGGGGTCCACGGATGAACCGTCCGCGAGACAGTCACTAAAGCGCAAGCATTCTGTGCCTACCCAGTAGATGCATAGCGCGCGCAGGAGTGGCTTTCTCATGTTAGGTTCCCTCGTGCAGGTGAGCGGAGGGAAGTAGTACAGCGGGATGGTGAAGAAGGGGGAGAAGTACAGCGGAATGGTGAAGAAGGGAGAGAAGTACAACGGGGTGGTGAAGAAAGGAGGGCAGCACAACGGAATGGTGAAGAAAGGAGGGCAGCACAACGGAATGGTGAAAGAATGTCAAACACAGACGGGGAAGGAAAAAAAACAACAGGAGCGAAACGCATTGGGGGATCCCTGCTCATCTTCGCACTGAAGTAGTCCACTAGTGAAAGCTCCTTCCAAGAAGCATGCAGCATGCGCGTCATGTGGGTTGTAAAGGTGTGCGTATCCGCATGGCGCAATGCTTGACGGGGGGTCCCATTTTCATTTTCTACCTTCGCACTTCAGTAAACAGTGGGGGAGCTAGCCGACCTCCTGCCGCTGCGTGACGGATAAGCCAACAGAGGAACATCAAAATGGGAGGAAGCTCACGCACTCGCCAAATTGATATGAGGAAAAACACGGCTGTTGGGCCCGCACCTCTGTGGAAGCTAAAAGGAGGGAACGAAATTAAAAAAAAAAAAATAATAAATAAAACAAAATAACGTGGCAGCAAATTGGGAAGTGCCAGAGTGAGCATCGAGCAAGTTCCTCCCATTTTTACAATGCATCCTGGAGAACGTGAAATTGGTGCGTGAACACAAGTATGAGCTCGAAGGGAAATCCTCCCCCTCCTGCCCTACAGCAATGTAAAAATTGACAAATTATTGACAGTACTGCTAATTGCTTGTGATGCGAGCTCTATGTAGAGCTAATTAAAAATAAATTGGCGGATTGTGGATAGCAACATGAATGTTCTCAAAGCGCTTCCATATAGACGCTTCCCCCATCCGGGTGAATCCCCTTTATGAGTTGGTCCTCCCCAAGCACACCACAGTGGGGAAGGTATATGCAGAACTTCGCACCCTATGGCCACTCCGCCATTTAGCAGAAAATAAAGGACAAAGGAGTTAAAAGGGACCATGTGGTGGGGAATAGGACATCCCATTTCGACGATTATCACTAAATTAGTTCCTTCGCCTTTTGTTACATGTGTTTTTCACAGCTGGTTCATTTGCTCGTCTGGCGAAATGGGCCTTTTGAAGGGAGCGGGGAAGGAAGACTCAACTGGGGCAGCAAAAATAAAGTGGGCCTGCAGTGACCTGGGACAGCAAAAATAAAGTGGGCCTGCAGTGACCTGAGACAGCTTAGTGGGACCTCCCCTGTTCGGGGGATACCAAAGGGACATACACAGGGGATGCGCGAGACGGTACCCATTTTTTCCTTTACGCAGTACACAAGGGGGGAGAAAAAAGAGGATACAGTGAGTGGCCTCCCAATTGTAGACCCCCCCTCATAACGAATCATAATGGACCACTGAAAGTGGGTCCTCCTCGCAGTTGTCACGCTTCGGCAAAGCGTACCATTCAAATATGAACACTACGTGAGGTGAGGATGAGGAGAAGGGGAAGTAAAATAACCTTCAATTGGTGGATCACACATACCCGTTCGCTTAAAAAAAAGCATGGCGGTGTAGCAAACACACAGGTAAGTGCATCACCAAAGGGAGGACATATCCCGGAGGGTAGCTGCTGCCTTTTCCCTCCTTTTAAAACTCCAGCTCTCTGCTAAACTCCTCGTCGCAGTCTTTTTACACTTTATCGTGAGGGTGGCGTAAAACGTGCCATGTTCATGCTTCGATATATCTGTACTTACAAATTTATTTCCTTTTTTTTTTTTTTTCCTTTTCTGGGGGTCTAATTTATTCAAAGTTTGTGAAGACTTCAAATTGATAATCGCTCAAGGTGATATCGGCTGACGAATTGGTCTTCGCTAAATGGAGGAAGCTTTCTGGTGAGCTTTTACTTCTTATGAGTGAGCCTTTACTTCTTATCGGTGAGCTTTCACTTTCTATGGGTGAGCTTCTCCCCTTCTTTTCTTTCCTTTCGTGTTTGTTTCTACCGATTGGATGGTGCCTGTTCATCAGCAGTTGGAAGTTCTGCCTGTTCTGGTACTCCACAGTGTATTGCCTATGGGGGGGGAAGGAATTCCCATGTGCTGCACTTTCTGTTGTGCAACCCCTTTATGGGGTGGACCCCTTTGGTTGTTTTGCTTCGAATGGGGTACCCCACTGCTCCACTGATCCACTGCTCTATTACACGTCCAGCAAATGTGTATACGTAGGAAAGTACACATGTGTATGTACACACATGCATGCAGCGCTCGCAGGTTGGCACTGTTGCTCGCAGGTTGGCTATATTTCTCGCAGCTTAACATAATCGTGACCACTTTAACAACAGTGTGCGCCTTTCTCTGTGAAAAATTTCGCCTTTCCTGTGCGATGCGCAAAATGACTCCTTTCAATTTTTCGCGAATGCCATTTTTTTGCGATGGAAAAAGTGCGGAGCACGAAAAAGGAAATCCGCGTGCGCCCGTGTAGGACTTTGTAACGGTGTGTTCAAGTTATATGCACACGGGGGGGGTAGTGGCTCGCTCGTGCGGGCTGCCCAGCGTTAAAAAAAAATAAAATAAAATAAATAAATAAAATAATAGACGAAAAGGACGTTACATTTGGTTGCTATGCAGCGCTTCCACATTTTTCTTTCCATTATGAGGTGAAGATTTTTTCCCCCACAAGCTGACATTCACATTTCTTCAAAATGGCAATTTTTTTAATTTCGTGGAAGGGCCCTGTCGGATAGGCCTCCACATTCTCGTTGTATACGCAGGGACACCCCTGTGGGTGTTGTATAGACGCTCCGCAGGGCATATTTTAAGGGGATGAAAAAAGGGTAACCTTTTAAGGGTGTCCCCCCGGAAATGTTCACCCAAAGTAAAATTTACCAACGGGGTGAAGAGTAATCAATGCGACAGCATCCTCATGGACCCGCTTTTTCAACAGTCTTGCTTCCCTCAGTGTGGGATGTCTTCACGGAATTTTTTTTTTTTTTTCTCAAACGCGGGGTCAACCCCCCCAGGAGTATACTCCTCGGAATAGCGCTAAAATGGAGGGACACCAAAATGAGATGATGAACCAACTGAAGTGAGCATATTGACAAGAAATGTAGAAACTGCGCGTTTCTAGTAGGGTGATGCAAAAAAAAAAAAAAAAAAGGGCAGCCAAGTATAGCTCATTTTTTTTTTTTGGTAACGGTTCCCTTAATGGGACTCCTATCCTGCACGTGGGGAAAAAAGGCACCCCCGAAAAAAAAAAAAAATTGCCATGCTGCGCTACGAAAAAGAGGGAACATTTCAAAGCGTGAAAAGAAGCTTTAAGAATATTTTTTTCCCTCCGTTTTGTATCCTTTTTTTTTTGAGGTTCCTTTTCGTTTGGTAGGATTACATTTTCTGATTTGGGAGTGGCGCGCCTCGTTCGAAGCGCCCGTGTTTTTCTGCAATTTGGCAAAACGGGATTGTTCACATGGGTTGCAGGGGTATGCTGTTCTTTTGGTAAAAGCCCCCACACAGTAGTGCTTCCCTTGTGAAGGGAGGGGAACTCCCACAAGGTTGGTTCTCTTGTGTGATACTTCCTCCAACGGGGTGTTAATCCCCCTCTACCCCCCTAATAGAGGCGTCACGTCAGCACTAACTTCACCGAAAAAAAGGGCTATTATAAATCCGCTTGATGAGAGAAACAACCCCCCACACCTGTGGAGGTACGCTGTGAAGTGGCCACCTCTGTTGTAGGGAAAAAAGCTCCATGAAAGGGGGACCCTCAAATTGGGCCACTCCACAAAAATGCAGTGAGTCTCTTCCTCTCGTCCGCCGTCCCTCCCGCAGAACAAGATAACCCCCAATGCAGCACTACAATCACACGAAAATTGTGATCCGCGTGTTGGGGGCTGGGCAGACAGTGGGTCGCTCCTGCGTAATCGTGGAGCTAGAGAACCGACGAGTGATGTTCGACTGTGGTTCACATCTCGGGTATAAAGACGAAAGGAAGTATCCAAATTTCAACATACTCGTTAGCAATGACCCATACGCAGTAGAGAGAGAAAAGGGGATGGGTGAAGCAAACATATACGAACACAATCTAAACACAGAGGTGAATATAACCATAGTGAATAGCAGCATTTCTGAAAAGGAAAAATTAATAAAAAACTTAAGTAGAATAAATGAAATAATTGACTGTGTAATTATAAGTCATTTTCACATGGATCATATAGGAGCATTACCCTTTTTCACAGAGATATTAAAATACAGAGGTACGATAATTATGAGTTATCCAACGAAGGCTTTAAGTCCAACATTATTGCTGGATGGATGTCGAGTAGCAGACATAAAATGGGAAAAACAAAACTTTGAGAGACAAATCAAACTATTAAACGAAAAATCAGATGAGTTGTTAAATTATAACATTAGTAGCTTGAAGAAGGACCCATGGAATATTAGTGAAGATCATATTTACTCCTGTATAGGGAAAGTGGTAGGGTTGCAAATAAATGAGACATTCGAAATGGGAAATATGTCAATCACGCCATACTATGCAGGACATGTGCTAGGTGCATGTATATTTAAAATAGAGGTAAACAATTTTAGTGTTATCTATACAGGTGATTATAACACGGTTCCAGATAAACACCTTGGGAGCACTAAGATTCCGTCGCTTACTCCGGAGATCTTCATTTCTGAGTCTACCTATGCTACTTATGTGAGACCAACAAGAAAGGCATCCGAATTGGATCTGTGTAACTTAGTACACGAATGTGTGCATAAAGGAGGGAAAGTCCTGATCCCCGTGTTTGCTATCGGAAGAGCACAAGAATTGTCAATACTGTTAGACTCCTACTGGAGAAAAATGAAAATCAATTACCCCATTTATTTTGGATGTGGATTAACAGAAAATGCAAATAAATATTACCGGATTTATTCCTCATGGGTTAATAGTAGTTGTGTTTCTACAGATAAAAAGAACCTCTTCGATTTTGCCAATATTTCTCCATTTGTGAACAACTACTTAGGTGAAAATCGACCCATGGTTCTGTTTGCCACTCCAGGGATGCTACACACTGGGTTATCTCTAAAAGCTTTTAAAGCATGGGCAGGGTCAAGTAAAAATTTAATTGTCCTTCCAGGATACTGTGTACAAGGTACTGTGGGTCATAAGCTAATTATGGGGGAAAGGAAGATATCATTTGATGGAAACTCCTATATGAATATTGCTTGCAAAATTATTTACCTTTCCTTTTCTGCGCATGCTGATTCGAATGGTATTCAACAGCTTATAAGACACGTACTGCCACAGAACGTCCTTTTTGTTCATGGAGAAAAAAACGGTATGGAAAAATTGTCAAAGCATATATCGTCTCACTATTTAATTAACTCCTTGTGTCCTTCCTTGGGTCAGCATTGCGAGTTCAATTTTTCGAAGAGTAATATGAAGCACGTTTATGTGCAGGATGCTCTTTATGCAGATATTCTTCGTAACTTAAATGAGCAAAAGGAGAAAAAATTTCTTCTTTCTACCAATAAGGTAAGTGGTCTCTACCGGAGTGACGCCACTAAATTGGCATCTCGGGATGGAAGCTACTCCGTTTCTTTCTCAGCTTATGTTGTGTACTTTACCATTCGTGAGAAGCCCTACCTTTTGTTCCTCCCCAGACGAGAACTCCTGCGTGTGGTACGGTCCAGGTGTTTCCCCGTCACACTTCGTCGGGGGGAGAAGTGCTTCAACTCGGACAGACTCTTCGGTCTGGGCAACACACAGAAGGGAGACGAACAAAGTGGAAGCAGTGAACCTGGCGGAAATGCGCCCATCGGGGAGGTTGGCTCTCCGGGCGAAGGCCTGAGCAGTGGGGACACCCTCAGCAATGAGCACGAGGAGGGAATGCCCCCCGTTGGTCCTCTCGCGCAGCCAGGCAAAAGGAAGTACGGCGAGATGTTAAACATGGGGGGCGCTCCAGAGGAAGGAGAGGAGGGAGTGGAAGGAGTGGAAGGAGTGGAAGGAGAGGAGGGAGAGGAAGGAGTGGAAGGAGAAGGAGAACAGGCGGAGAAAGCAGAAAAAGCGGAAACAGCGGAAGGGCGTAGTTCCCCCCAAGGAAGCCCCCCCAGCCGTGTAAGTAAAAAGCTCGCACAGGTGCCCGTCGACTGGGTGGACCCCGCGGGGGGAAGTCCATGCGGGCCAGAGGTAGAAAGGAAAGGATGTCCAGAAACCGGAGAAGGTCTATTTCAGCAGAACGAGGAGGAACAGCAGCAGGGAGGGCAGCCTCTTAACCTCGCAAAAGGTGCATCGATTGCCGCTCCCACCGCTTGTGGAGATGCGCTGCAGAAGGGTCAGGAAAGCACCCCCAGAGGAACGCGCAATTACGTTAAGGATGAAGACCAAGTAACCATGCCACTAATCAACCTGCGCTTCAGGGAAAACATCACCATAAGCTATCACAGATTTTACAATTTTGTAATTTCCTTTTTTAAAGAAATTGTGGACACGAAGAATAGGAACAGCATCCGTTTTTTGGGCGAAGGGGTAATTATAAAAAATGTGAAGGAGGGGGATGGGTATTTTTTCCTCCTGTCGTTTTTGTCTCTACGGGCCATTCACGATGGAGGGAGTAACTTGCTCGTCCAATGGTCCTACGTGGACGACGCACCCGAGTCGGCCATTCAGAAGTTCATAAGTGCGATAAGGGAGTACGTCGCGGGGGGGGAAGTAGAACCCTCGCAACTGGAAGGGGGAAGAAATGGGTAAGCATTTTGTGTATATTATCCGACCAGCTGGCTTTAAACAGGGAGGGGGGGAGGAAGAAGAATGGAGAAGTGCCTATTCTTTTCCCATCCGAATGATACTTCACCAACCCGCTCATTATTGTATTTGCCTGTTTGTCCGCTTTGCGCCTCAGTTGGGTTGGTCCCCATTTGAGATGCCAATTTGAGATGCCCATTTGGCTTTTTTTTGTGTTATGTCTGTGTTCCGTTTGCGCTTCCTTTGCGTTTTGCTCAACACTGCGAAACTGATCGCCCGTGAGGGCGCCGTTAAAAATGTATTTCGTACACTTGGGGGTGGGGGGAAGCAGATGTGGAGAAGCGGGTGTGGAGAAGCCGGTGGGGAGAAGCATATGTGGAGAAGCCGGTGAAAAGGCAGCACCCCCCAATGGGAGAAACAAAAAAAAGTGGAAATGGATATACAAACGTTCGTGCGTGCGGTATATGGGCTTCTGGGCACATGGGCGTGCTTCCATGCCTGCACACCTAGGGGGACGGCTTCAAGATGGAGAGCATGGCCAGGGCCCTAATGATGGACATGTGCTCCGGCGTCCGCTCCTCCTGCAAAAAGGCGCAAAGCTGCTTGCTAATGGAAGAGCAAAGAGCTTCCAGTTTCATGCTGATGGACAGCAACTGAACGAAATAGGTTTCCTCCATATGATCCTGCAGGTAGGAGTGGGGTTCCCCTTCTTCCTCTTCCTCTTCCTTTTCTTCTCCTCCTGCTCTGTCCACTTTTACGTTCAAATTTTGTGCGTCCCCTGTGGTTTGAGCTTCCCTCCTCATACTCTTGAAGGTGACTCGATGCAGCTTCTTACAATCCAGTGAGAGCGAAACAAATTTGATAACTGCCAGTGCGCATATTAAAGCGGACTCGAAAAAATCGGATAAGTGAGCACCTTTGATTTCCTTGGACAGCGCAAACTCAGGGGGGTCTTCCTTCAGAAATTTCAACATTTCAATCCACTGCAATAGACTTGTCTCCATTTTTAATTTCAGCATTGTTTTAAAATTGTCGAAGAAGTTGTACTTTTGGTTGAGCACCTGTATTTTGGCAATTTTTCTCCTCAGGAATTGCTTCGCGTTTCGGTCGCCCGGTGTGTAGTTGAGCAGTTCGGCGGAGGGCGCAACGCGCTTTGATGTGGTGTCTTTGTGAGTGCCATCTTTATGAGAGCCATCTTTGTCAGGGCCATCTTTATGAGAGCCATCTTCGTGAGAGCCATCTTTGTCAGGGGCGCCCGAACACTGTGCATCCGCACCTGCGGCTTTCCCCAGTGCCTCCCCCCCATATAGCTCCTCCCCCTCGTCGCTGCTCGAAACAAAATTCGCATAGTTCTCATTGGACAAACCCTCCCCCGGGTCGAGCGAGCGGCTTCTCATATATTCCAGGGAGGGGAACTCCCTTTGGAGGGGAGTGCCATGCCCCTCTTCCAGCGTCGCTTCCCTCTTAAGCTCTTCCCTTTGTCTGTCATCACAAGTTGGCTCTCCATTTGGCCCGATCGCAGAATGGTCCTTCCTGTCTTCTCGGGTTGATATGTTGTGCGTGCTGATAACCCTCCCTTGGGGGGAAGCCCCCTCTTTTGCTTCTTCTCCCCTACGCACGTTCGCATCTTCCCCGTCGCTGGAGGAATTTTCATTTGGGGGAGCATAATCACCTGTCTTCACTGTATGACTCGCTTGATGCGTCCAACCGGCTCGGCTGCAATTCTGAGGAGTTCTTTTGGCAGCCCCGTTTTGTGAGTCCTTTTCCCGGTGGTTATATTCCGCGTCTACGTTGCCACTAACATTAAGGCTATTGAAAAGGGCGCCGTCGTATGAATAATTGAAGGTCCCAGAGAGGGTGCTCAATATGGAGTCCGTCAAAACGGAGGTGATACTTTTTTGCATAGCATCTTCCCTACTAGCATCCATTTCTTTTTTCTTTTTGTTTTTCTTTCTCTCACGTCTCTCTATTTTCTCAATTCTCTCTCGTCTCTTCCGAGTGTGTACATAATTTCTCAAATCTCCAAAGAGCACATGCTCTGCTCTCGACTTGGTACTTTTCACTTCATACTCACTTATCATTTTTTCAATTTCGTCATTAATTGGGATATTGGCGTTCCATATGTTTGTCCCCAAATAACGTCTGCTGCTGAGTAGGATAATATAAGCTCTGTAGACGCTGTTGATGTTGTTTAGGTTCATCTTTAGATTGGTAAAAAATATTTGTTGCAATTTGTCACTCTCGTTTTTTACGTTCAGCAAGCTGTTATTTTCTTCTTCGTTTGATTCGAAATCTGCTCCGTACAAGTAGCTATTCAACTCTGTGAAGAGATCCCTCTTTCGAGACAGCTTCGTGTCGGTACATATAATAAGGGGGATGCAAATCTCCACAAGGAGTTTGTAGTAGTACGCGTTGATCTTTTCCTTCTTCATCTCAGAGGAACTGTGCGCTTGGCTCACGTCGCTCTCTTCGTCCGATTTGTTCGCGGCACTGTTGGCGGTACTGTTGGCTGAGTGCCCTTTGTTCTTCTTCTCCCCCTCCTTGCGCCGCTCCACAGTGTTCCTGCTATGAGGGGCCACCTTCTTCTGTGGATGCGCTTTCTCTACACCGTTATTGTGTCCACCCGTGGGTCTATCTTTAGGCACGCCGCTCAACATACCGATGCTGATTTCCCCCCTTGAGCCACTTTTCTCATCCCAAGCGTACCCCTTCGCGAAGTAGTCGTAGTCTGCCCCCTCCGCTGTCACCTTTTCCCCCTCATCTGCACCCGCCCCTTTGAAGTACTCCCTCTGTATGTTGATGTGACTGACCGTGTTCACTTCGGATGTGCATGGGAGGAACAGCTTGCGGTCGAAATATAACAACGTGTCATTCACGTGGTGAGAGAACTTCCACCTGAGGAGCTCCTTCAAAGCCTTCCACACGTTGGCTGAGACGTTTTTCCTTTTGTCCACCAGGTGGATCATCAGGTAGGTGGCGATTTCGTACAGGTGCTTCTTCGGCAGACTCGCTGTTTGCGTGGTTGACCTGGACCACTCTTCTTTATGGGTGTTCTCTCCATGAGTGCTCTCTCCATGAGTGTTCTCTCTATGAGTGTTCTCTCCAAGAGTCCTCTCTCCATGAGTGGGGGACCCTGACCCCCCCTTGTGCAGCCTCTCCCAACGGAGGGTCCTAAAAACCTCGCGCAGAATCCCACACATGAGTATCTTCTCCGCCGCCTCACTGCTATTCAAGTAGGGAAGAACAACTGAGGGGGTGGTTAAAATATTGACGTAGGAAGCACATAGAGGAGACGGCCACTGCGCACGATCATATTTGCATGCCTCCTTGAAAGCCTTCAACGTCACCTTAACTATGTTTCGGTCAGCATTGTCTAGATTTACAAAAAGAGAGTTAAGTATGTTTATGGTGTATTCCTCTTTGATTAGCAAGGGGATGGGTTCTGAACCCATTTCGGTTTGGTACTTCCTGATAGCTTTAAAAATGATAAACAGGTTGGTGAAACACAGATGTAGGTACTTGGTGACCACGTCGTTTTTGTGTGCACAGTTGACACGGTAAAGGACGTTAATTATGGGGTCCACTAATTTCAGGTTTTCTGGTTCTATGCGCATGCACAGGAGGAGCTGCGAAAGAGTGACTAGCGAAATAATGACGTAATTTACGTTTCTGCTTTTGAGGAAGATCTCCAAGAAATTGAACACCTTCCGGCAGTAGCCACGTTCGCAGTGGGCGTCCCTTACGACGCTCTCCCTGGTGGTGCTTCCTCTCGCGCCACTTCCCCCGAGGCTGCTCAAAAAAATGTGCATCAACTCGATAAGCCCGTTCTCAAACGAGTGCTTGTAGTATAGGAGCTTCTCTACATTGCCTTCCTCGATGCGTCTTAGGATCCTCTGCCTTTTATTTAGCTTTAGCAACTCCTTTATAATTCTCAAACAGTTCAGCGTGTTATTCACACTTATGCTGCAGGTGTAGTTTTGGTAAATTTTTTTATTCAACTCTCTTTTGGAGACCTTCTTCACATCCCTACTGCGAAGTATGCTATTCCTTCTAACAAAAAATGGGGACCCGTTGATCATATTTTCAAAGGTGTCATCGCTGTATGTGTGTGTGGGGATGACGTCCTGGCTATTTCCTTCATGGGGAGTTCTACTATGGGCGGGCGCTCCTTTTTTCGCGTCGCTTCTTCCCGGAACTCCCCTCCTTTCCTGGAACCTCCCAGCAACTCGCTCACTTGGATCCTCTCTTTGGTCAGTTTCGTGTACGTGCTCCGTCAGTTCCGGGGCACCGACCCCCGTTGCTTCTTCTGTCTTGTCCGCTTGGCCCCCATCGGTGAGGTGCTCCCCCCGTTGCGTTTTCACCTGAGCTTCCTCCTTCGCTCCCACTTGAGCCTCCACTTGCGCTTCCCCTTCCAAACGGTGCTGCCTATCAAGCAATCTACTTGCGGGGATGAATGTTTTATCCCCTCTGCCCGAGCGCTCATGAGTAGAGTCCGCCACAACCCCACTCATATGACCCAGCTGCTTCACCCCAAGGACATAATACATAATTATAAATAACTCGATAAAGTACCTCCTTGTGTAGTCCCTTATGTAGCCATTTCGAAACTTGAGGAAGTGGAAGACCAACGAAAGGATATTGCTCAAGTTTTTAGTCAGTTTAAGTGTCTCCAGACTGTTCATTAGATAAAATAAATAATCCATCGTTTTATGTAACAACCTCTCGTTATTACAAATCATGTAGATAAAATACACGTGCTCGTAACTGTACTTGGACTTCAGTGTGCACAGTTTGTTCACCACTACGTAGGGGTGTTTTTTGCACAGCAGTAGGATTATTCGTAGTGCCCTCTCCAGGATGTTTTGGTCGTTACTTCGGTTATCAGCTGGGTCGTTACTTCGTTTATCAGCTGGGTCGTTTATTCGGTTGTCAGCTGGGTCGTTTCGGTTATCAGCTGGGTCATTGCTTCGATTATCAGTTGGGTCGTTTCTTCTGTTCTTCCTTGGGCCCTTAATATTCTGCTGCGCCTTGCACATATTTCGGTATGCCTCTAGCGTGTTGTTCGGCTCGTCCGTGCCCCGGGGGGTCGCCGTCTTGCTAAAGGACCCACTTGGGAGGCTCTGCCCTGGTCCGTTCAAAACGTTCGCCTTCGTGTAGTAGTGCACCTCATTAAGCACCCTATTCATAATTATATCAATGTCCTGATGGCTGATTCGTTCAGTCCATGTGTGGTACATGAGAAGGTTCAGTCCACTAATCGCCACTTGCCTGTTCTTGTTATGAATACAACTAATGAGGCAGTTGATATAGGACTTCTTCTCCTCGCTGGAAAGCACCTCACTAATCACATCACTTATAACTTTATACACGTTAATTTCTTTCCTTTTGTTGTTCATAAGCTGTCCCAGTTTTTTAATAAAACGGGTCTGGTAAGTTCCCAAGTTTATTTCCCTTATCCTGGTTCCCACTTTGACGTGAAACTTGTTGTGCAATTCTACAGTGCGCATGTTGCTCCTGATATTTTTGTAACTCAGCCGTGGGGTGACCAGCGGGCCACGCCTACGACGGTGAGCTTCAGGGCGGTGAGGTTCGGGGTGGTGAGGTTCGGGGTGATGAGGTTCACTTAGATGATCTTCACCGAGATGGTCTTCACCGAGATGATCTTCTCCGAGATGGAGACCATTTAGACCCTCTTTCTTAGCTTTTTCCCCTTGGCAGGTCATTTCTCCTACTTCATGTTCCCTACCGCTTCCTCCCCCATCGCTGACGCATGTCTTCTCGTTTATTCCCTCTCCCTCATCTCTGAACGTTTCTTCGGTCGGGTGCTCATCGCAATTTGCAGTGCAGCTGTTCGGTTGGTTGGCGGGGTCCTGTTCCAGGGTGTTCCTAATTTCCCCACCAAGTTCCCTCTCCCAGGTGTTGCTTTTATCTCTGTCGAGTTGCTCCTCCCAGGTGTTGCTTTTATCTCTGTCGGGTTGCCTCTCCCAGGTGTTGCTTTTATCCCTGTCGGGTTGCTCCTCCCAGTTGGCCCTTTCCCTTTGCACCCCCCTCTTCGCCTTTCTCCCTCTCGCGCGATTCGTCACCGGGTTGGACAGAACATCCAAAATAACTTCTATTCGATTGAAAAAAAAGTAAACGAAGTGCGAGTTCGACAGCATTCTGCCCCTTTGCAACTTTGCGAGCAGCGCACAGACGGAGCACACGCTTAGGTAGCTAATGATTCTTTCGGGGTCTTTAACGTACGGGATGAGCAGCCCTATGCACTCGCACACGTAATTGCGTTCGCTCTTCGCTTCGTTCTTCGATTCGTTCCTCCCTTCGTTCTGTGCTTCACCGTTTTGTTCTTGGAGGGACCCCCCTTCATCCATGCGTGGGACATGGTCGACCGCTCCCTCTGGCAGACTTCTCCCTCGCGTCTTTCCTTTTGATGGATCCACACATGGAAGACTGTCACCATCAGAGGGATCATACATGATGCTGGAGTCGGACCCTTTGTCACTACCCGTGTGGTCGTTTAAGTTTCCTGCCTCACCGCGTACATCACGTAGGGTTGTCCCTCCTCGGTGCAGGTAATTTCCGCCTACTCCTTTATTTGTTGTTTCTTTTATGGCTTTACCCTCATCATTGCTGACGCTGTCAAGGTAGTGTTCGCTTGAGTCGTTCTGTCCATCTGACCTGCCCCGACCGGTACTGCTCCCTCCATCTCCACTTTTTTCGCTGTCCCTACCACTCTGCTGGTTGCTCTCATTTCGGTTTGGCGTACCCACACGCTCATCATTCGCATCGAAAAAATTTCCATAAGATATGTTCCCATTGGAGGAAAAAATCAAATTGAAATACTTCTCAAAGTTTGAGGAGTTACATGATGAGAGATTCTTCTCATTGTGTTCGTTTCGATTTTCTCTCCCTCCTCTATGGGTTGCTTCGACCTCATTTCCTTTTCCTTTGGACTTGTCCCCTTTTATTGCATCTGCATGGTGGTGTTTTTTTTCACTTGACCTACACACTGTCAGATGGCCCGTTTGAGCAGCCTCCGCGAGAGGAGTTCCATCGAGAGGCACCATTCTACTCTTCCCGTTGAGGCTCCACACCCTGGCAGCATTAATAACTATCTCAGATAAAATCCGGAAGGATAGGAACTTCACTTCTGCTATGTTTGTCGCCACACAGGTGTCGTGTAGGTACTTAATTATCTTAAACTGCAGAGGGAAGCAATCCATTTGTAGGGTGGCTTTGACGATAATGGACGTGATGAGGTTCAGGCAGGACAAGGCAGCGCCTTGGTACTTGCTCAGGTTGCGGAACGTTTTGTTGTTCGAATGAAGCATTTTGTTGTTCGCGTGAAGCATTTTGTTGCTCGCGTGAAGCATTTTTTTGTCCCGTTGGTTCGCTCGGAGGGGAGCATTTATGTTCCCTTCATTGTGTCCCTTTTCGGTCTTCTTCTTTGCGTTTTTTTTTTTATATTTTTCCTCCGTCAACCCGGTGAAAAGTTCGTCCGGTGTGATGCTCTTACAACCCGCATCTTCATCCGCGCCACTTTGGCTCTTTCCCCCTCCGTCCCATTTGGCCCGTCCATCTCTTGTCCTACGGTGAGCGGAATGTGCAGAATGTGGAGAAGTGGCACCACCATGATGGTCCGTCTGTTCCTTACCATTTGGCATCCCTCCGATGAGCTTGTTGGTCCTCTCTGTCCCATTCCTATGGTGCGTCCCTTCTTGACGTTTTTTCTCTTTGGCCATCTTCCCCTTGGGTATGTTTTTTTTTCTCTTCGATATGTTGGCACCTTTATTTTTGTGCTTTTCCTTGGGATGGTCACTCCGCATATGACAGGTGTCCAACTTGACAGCTGAGTCTTTCACATCCACGTCTTCGTTCCTCACCAATTCATCTGTATTTTTCCCTAGTACATCTGCACCCTCGTGGGGACACCCACTTTCGTACCACTTGCGATAGATCTCCTTCCTCTCGTTTAATACAATTTTCAAAAGCAAGTTTGTTAATACATGTACGATGATAAATACTGACTGAAACTGCATGGATTCTTGGACAAAAAGGCAGTTATGTATGCCCTTCAATGCGTTCATCAAATTAGTGTAGGTATCACTTTGTATATCTAGATGAGATTCACTCGGGGTTAAATACCCCGGGGTTGTCTCCCCCTGTCTGAAGTCCTTTTTTGTACCTTTTTCCTTCATCAGGTCGGAAAAATAATCATTATAAATTACTTTATCTGATTGTTCATGCGTTTCTATGCATTCCCATTCCATCATTTTTCCCCATTTGTCAATTTTTTCAATGATGTGTTGTTCTTTCTCTAAGTGCATCTCCTCAAAGTTGTACTTATTCGATTCTTCATTTGATCCATTTTTTTTTATATCCTCCCTAAGTTCGTACTCGCTTTTATTTGTAATTATACTCTTCCCTTGTTTAAAGTACGGGACAAAATTTTCCACTCCGGTAAAGGTAACATTACTGATGGGCAGCGTCTGATCGTCAAAATTGTTCAGGTAGTACAAAGCCCCGTGGATAATTATATACTTGTATATGTAGAGGCAGGAGTAAAATGGGATTTCATTCACATTTTCTTTCAAATAATGATCACACACGTCTTGGATGGAGCAGCGCTGGTTTGGTATGTCTAACGTGTTGGTGACTACGTATGGAGGGGGAGTTGCAAAATTTTCGCTTGCTCGATTAGCGGATCGATCCCAGTTCGTGCTATGCCTGTGTGCTGCCTCCCCACCGGTTTCCCTAATGCACTTTAGCTTCTTCGATACCATTTTCACCGCTCTGAGCAAGCTCGCCTGTAGAGTCGTTTCCTTTTCCTCGTAGAGGGCGCAGATAATTGGGTCGACTAAAAGCTGGAATACGAGTAGGTTGACTTTTTCATTCGGGAGGCGCTTCCACACGCCTGCTGCGTCCCTCGCTCGGTGCGCCCCCTTGGTGGAATTGGCGGTGGCGTTGGCGTTGCCGCTGATATTGCCGCTGACATTGCCGCTGACATTGCCGCTGACATTGCCGCTGACATTGCCGCTGACATTGCCGCTGACATTGCCGCTGACATTGCCGCTGACATTGCCGCTGATATTCCCATTGGTGGTGTCCTTGGCGGTAGGTGTCCCCCCCAGGGTGGCCACGTTGCCATCCACGTTGGGAGATGATCCATACGGGGAAGACGACCCGCTTCCCTTCTTTTCAAACCCAGAGAGGATGCCCCTCCTAACGAGCGCGTTCATTTTTATCTCTTCCTTGTATCGCACATCCACGTATCTCTGCTTGTTGGAGAGCACCTCCCTCACAATATGCTCCTCATTCAAGACGGAGTCGTCCTTCCCGTATATTGCATTGCCCAAAGTGGTGTTATACCTAACTAGAGGCACATACACATGTTTAATATAAATGGCAAATATTTTTTCGTTCATGTAGACATCTCGAATTATGGAGAGATCTCGAACCTTTGAGGAGGGAATTTTCCTCAGACATTTTCCCATTGTCAATATCAACGTACTTCTTATATTCTCTGCATTTATGACATTGCTTGATTTTCCAAAGATTGAAAAGGCGCTAGTTTTTCTGTTGGCTACATCTGAGTGGTATATATTGTTTAGTAGGAATAGGACCCGGAATAGGTTGTTCTTGTGGAGTATGCTTTCTATGTAGTAGGCAGTCACGTCCTGCTGGAAGGGTTTGCTTATGGGGAAGCTGATCTCGTTTTGGAGGATGTAAGATCCTAGTTTGTCTTCCAGTAGCTGGTAGGATTTCCTCACCACTTCGTTACTTTGGTAAAGGCGGTTTTTTAAATCATCTTGTTGGTTCACCCGTAGGGTGGTTGACTGTACTCCGCCGTTTTGCGCCCCGCTGCATTGTGCCCCGCTGCTTTGCACCCCGCTGCATTGCACCCCATCGTGGGATCTCTCTCCCGCGGAGGGGTTCCGCTTTACATCAATGTACCCCCTTTTCCCTGTGCGGTGGTGATTTCCCCCCTCGGAGCAAACGCCCAGCTGGAGCAGTCTTGCTCTGTAAACAGTTTGGTATTCACTGAGGTAGTGTAAAAAACGACCAACGTTTTTCTCCCTAGACATATCAGTATTATACTTATTAGATAACAACATGAAGTTATTCAAATCTAGTTGGTTCTCACTACTCCTCTTGGAGGAAAAGCAGTCCGCTCTCATTAACTGAATGCACTCAATACAATTCTTCATATAAGCAGTATTACATTTTTCTCCATATAAATTAAAAAAATGCCTTCTATATATAGCAGAAAAATTCATATAAAGCGTTAGGAACAAATTTTCTTCCTCATTAACAGGTACTTCTTCGTTGAGCTTAAAAAAAATTGTAATCATTTTATTTGCATACTTTCCACTAAACTGTTTTATAATTACACACACTAAGTTGATGACACTTAGATATAGAAATGTGTTTTCAAATTCTTGGTTCCTTTTGACGAGCCGAACTAACTCGATGAGTGAGTAAAAGAAGGTGATGACGTAACTGTGGTAATTGTATATCCTGTCTATCTCCACTTTGACGTAGCTGCTAAATAAGGTCTGCATCAGTCGTAGAATTCGTGTAAATCGGTAGCTCATGGACTCCATGGCTGCGTGGAATGTGGTCGCCTCGTCGTTTCCGTGGGCGTTCGTGCCCATGAGTCCCCCCATGTCCAGGATGAACGGGGCGCTCACGTTGGAGGAAGTCACGTTGGAGGGTGTCCCATTGGAGGGTGTCACGTTGGCGGACGTCACACTGACGGATATCCCATTGGCGGACGTCACACTGACGGATATCCCATTGGTGGACGTCACACCGACGGATATCCCATTGGCGGCCATCCCGTTGACACCTCTCCCGTCGGGGTGCGCGGCAAGCGCCCCCAAATCCACGTTAAAGTAGTGCCTGGCGATGGCGCGCACTTTCCGCCGCCAACTCTTGCGGAGCCTCCCGCAGTTCACATTCAAAGAGACGTTCAGCACTCTCTTACTAATCCGTTTGGCTATCTCCCTGTAGCTCATTTTAATTAAACAGCGGTAGTATCGCGCCCGCTTCACAGCTGCAACTTGTCTTAGAGTCCTTTTTCCCCCCCCTCGGGTAAGTGCAATTATATGTTTGAGAATTCTCCTGCTGCATAGACTATCCCCAGTGAGAGGAGCAGTTCCCCCCTTGTGAGCTACAACCTGATTGTTTAGTCTAACAAAACTGAGGAGTAACTCAAAGTAGGTGAAGCTCTGCACAGAGGTGATGCTCTTCCCTTGAGTGAAGCTCCTCAAGATAGAAATGAGTTGCAGACTGAGAAAGGAAACAACAAAGTCGGAGTGGGTGCAGTACATAAACAGCACCGATATAACATTGCTTATATTTGGCAACACCAAGTAATTATAATGTAGTCTAGAGTGAAGTCTCAAGTGTTTCTTCACCATGTGATTGTGTAGAAGTATACATATAATATTTAGTGCCTTCAAAATGGATACTACGATCCTGAAGCTGCTTTTTACATCTACCAATAATTCGAACAGCAGAGGGTACAACACTCTAGGAGAGTAAAAACAAAAATGTTTTTCAAACGCTAACGAGATTAACTTCTTTATGTAAGGAACTGAAGGGTACATGAAAATGAAAAAGTTCCAGTGTATGTCAAAAAACATCCTGTTATGATCAAATCCGTTTTTTAATACCTCATTGGAGCTGCTGTTTATGTCTATGATGGTTCCATTGTCATCAACTGAGTATCCATATTTTTTATTTTGCTTTTTAAATTTTGATTCTTCGCTCAGCAGGATGTTAATTAGGAAGTGCATTATTTTGATTACATGTCTGTTTGGGATGAGTAGCCACGTTTTGATTTCCTGGTCGTGGTGCCCCATGGTGTTTATGCGCTCGTTCGATTGGTCGCCCTTGGGGGGAAGCGTTTCTCCACTTGTGGTGGCTCCCCCCCGTCCGTTTTCCGCATTCCCACGTTGTGCACGTTGTGCACGTTTTGCACGTTTTGCACGTCTTGCGCTTTTTGCGCTTTTTCCACTCATCCCACTCATCCCACTTTGTCCACTTTTTCCACTTTTCCCCGTGGCGCCTCTACCGCGGGTCCCCTCGCACACCATGTACAAGTCGCAGAGGGGGCTGCTAACCCGCGGGAGCAGTCCCAGAATGACACTCGGGTTGAATGAGAAGGAATCAAAATGGTGGTGGTACGACAAAATTAGGTCAACCTCTAAAAGCATATAAATGATACTTAAATCGTTGCTAAACCGATCGGATATATTTGCTACCATTTGTATAACCAGTTCGACGTTACTGGTGTTATTCCTATTCGTGTCACTGATGAAGCTGTTTAACCGTTTGAAGTACTTCTTGTAAGCACCCCCTTTTGTACCCAAGTTTTGATTAGAAAGGTGTACTATATTACCAATCCCTATGTCCCCCGATATGAGCAAAAGGTACTGTCTCAACAGAGTCAGTGAAACCATAACTTCTACCTTTATGCTAGACTTCACTTTCTCCCTGATCAAATTAAACACAAAGTTATTTGTATACGTACAACTTATGAAGATATTGAATAGCTCCATAATTTCAATAAACGTTGAGATGTACAGATTAGATGATATGTAGTTTACAACCCCCTTAGCGTTATTCATCGTGTAGTTTTGATTGATCATGATATATAGAATGGAATAGGCTATTTTCAGAATGTGGCTAGCGAAACCGACAATGAGATGTATCTTCGGCAGACATTTTTGAAGAATGATTCGGAAGCTATTAATTATATTGTACTGTGGTAACCCCCTTACATTACTGTAGTTTATGTACACTTGTAAGTCCTTATTGTATATTCCTGAGATGTCACTAATAGCAGCGTTGTTAATGGTGGAGTGGAAGAAAACGAGGAAGTAATGGATATATATTTGGACCACCTGCTTCGTCATTTCGTCATTGTTTACATAGAGAACCAACTTCGATATGATGTAAAGGAGTTTGTTATAATTTTCGGTGCTTTGCTTCAGGCTGGGAAGTATGCTAAGGTATAGGGTTAGCATTTTTGTGCACACGGTTCTGATTTCTTCTGTCCTTTTTCGTTCCTTCTCACAGATGCCATGGGCGGCAGAGGGGGACGAGGCGACGGGGGACGGAACAAAGGGGGGAGAGGAGGGAGCTCCTTTGTCACGGAGAACATCAGCCCTGCCTTTGCGGCTCCTCCCCCCACTTCCCTTTGGCACCTGGCAGACCGCCTCTTCCCTCCAATTCTTAACCGTGTAGTACTTTTCTGACGACCCTTCCGATTCGTTGCAAAAAGTTTCGGAAGCATGCTCGCTTGGTTTAGCTTCTCCCTTGGCGGCCTTCACCAGGTCGTGTTTACCTTTAGAGGCACCCCTGCTCGACTCTGTCCTGCTATCACTGCCTTTTTCTTGGGAGCATTCTTCCCCAAGGGGGATATTCCACCCATCTCGCCCCAGTTCGCCATTGTTCGCGTCATAGAATACGTCACGTGGGGATGCATTCTTCGACGTGTGTTCAGACGAGTGTTCCACACATGACGTGGATTTCCCTTTCTTATCCCCCTCCCTGAGTCTGTGCAGGTTGGCCTGTCTAACGTTGTCAGTGAAAATCGCCGAGTGGCTATTCTTCCCCGGGTCGTTATTATTCCCCGAGTGGTTATTATTCCCCGCGTGGTTATTCTTCCCCGAGTCGTTATTCTTCCCCGGGACGTTCGAATTTAGAGACGACTCCCTGGTATACGTTGTGCATGTATCCTCGCTGGTGTTCTCCAGGGACAAATGAATTATGTCGTTTTCAATATACACATTAGCGTGGTGTTTATTTGGGATGATAAAATTCTTCCTCTTATATTTCGTGTTCATGCTAACGATTGTGTACAGAACTGAGGGGAACTGAATGTCTTGAAATATTTCGATCATAATTTTGTAAGTGAGATCTGCATGCCTGGTGCTCTGGCCCATAGAAAGGATCGCGTTGAAGAATTCGTTCAGCACGCTTTTGGTGAGGTGCGGTACCTGCGTGAAGAGGTCGATGTAGAGCTCCAGGTAGGCGCACAGCTTGGGGTTGCCCCTCCCGGGAAAGTCCTCCCTCACTTTGTCGTCACGCACTTTATCGTCGCGCACTTTGTCCTCCCTCACTTTATCGTCACGCACTTTATCGTCACGCACTTTATCGTCACGCACTTTATCGTCACGCACTTTATCGTCACACACTTTATCGTCACACACTTTATCGTTAGTCGGTTTTCCCTCCCCCTCGTGGGAGTCCCTCACAGGGACGACAGCCCCCCGCACGCGCACACACCCGTTCAGCTTCTCCACGAGCTTCTTCTTCAAATAAGCGTCCTCCCTCAAGACGCACAGAATCAGCAGCTTGGTCATGATCCCGTGTCGCTCGTCGTCCCTCTTAATGAACAGAATTTCGTTCAGCAGAAAGTCAATTATATTTCTAATGATGTTATTTATTTCGGAACTTTCTTTCGCATTCTGCGTGTGACTACCTCCACTCCAGTGGGAGGCATTCCTCTGTAGAGACGTGCACTGATTTAATTTCTGGGGGGCTTTTGTTTCGCCTATCACAGCTGTTTTGTATTCATCCTTTTTGAGGCACAACAGCTTTGCGATTTTATCCTGATGGAAGATGTTCCCCTTTTTTTTTTTTCTTCTTCTTATAATTCTCTCCATGAGGTTCCCATCAGTTGCAAAGTTCAGGCTCCCCTGTGTGGAAAAAGCGGTTACACTGTTTACTTGCTGGAGATGTCCCCCCTCAGCCGTGTCCCCTTGCAGTGGAACTGCGTCTGGAAGAAATCCCCCCTCAGGGATATCCTGAAACACAAAACAATACTCATCGCCATCGAAGAAGGAGTATTTTAAAATATTGTCAAAGATGTGTATGTCCTTAAATTTGTGAGTCCTCCCCTTTTGTGTGGCCACTTTTTTCTCCTTTTCTGTTTCATTCCTTTTAATCTCGTCCAGGTACTCATCAACAGTGTTGCTAAAACGATTATGAATGCAATAATGAACAAAGTCGTGAACCAAACAGAGTAGCAATTTTTGATTTTCGTGACTGACTTTCTGAATTTGTAAAAAGGAAAATACGTAGTTAAGGATTTGTCCCTTGTGGTACACGAGATATATTTTAAGCGTGTTGATAATTTCTCGATTTCTTTTTTTTTCTTCATCCAGACAGTTCAGCAATATGAAAACGATTTCCTCCAGCTCAACATTTGTGATGCTCGCCCGTTTTTTCATCGTGTCGGGGGGGGGAGAGGAACTGGTAGGGCGCTGAAGCGAAGGGTCAAAAGAAGTAGCTTGGGCTTGCTTCAATCGTGCAAACGAAGATACCCCAGTACGTTTACCGTTTAGGGGGGTTCACAAAGGTTTGCACATGTAGACGCACCCCTACACTTTTACAACTAGCGCGTATGCGCGTATGCACTTATGCACGTATGTTTGCGCGCCCCCAGGAGAAATCACAGCCTGTGCCTTTGTTACAGCTATCAAACAAAGCAACGGCGGCAGGGAAAAATAAAATAAAATAGAGCACAAGTGGGGGATGCGGAAGGGGATATCATTCTGTATTCACAGCTGCTCAACAACTGTGTGCATTTGCGTTGTGCGGTGGCAAGGAAAAAATGCGCATCGCTTTTTTGCAAGTGATTTATAACCCTATGGGAACGTCGCTGCCCCCCTCGAACGCTTGAGAATGCTGTGTAGACCCTTCGCAAAAGGACTTGGCGGCAATCGCTCATAGCGTGCAATGTGGGCTGCGGAATTCAACCCCAGCTAGGGGGAAAAAAAAAAACAAAAGGAACAAGACACTTGAATGGTTTTTCTGCCTAGGATCGACGCGGCAGCAGTGTGTACATAATTTCGCATAGGGGGGTGTGCGAGTTGGTTCGTAAACAAATCCAACGGAGGGGAAAAATGCGGCGAAATGACGCAAAAAAATTTGCAGCAATTTTTGCAGCAATTTTTGAAGCAATTTTTGAAGCAATTTTTGAAGCAAATTTCCCAGCATTTTTCGCTGCAATTTTCACAGCATTTTTTCACCGCATGTTTCGCTGCATTTTTCGCCGAATTTTTCCGCGCCATCCAGTGCAGACAAGTCGACGGTTATGCCATCATCAATTTTTACAAAATTTACCTCACGTCAACATGTCGCAATTAAAAGGTGTCACCTCGATTTGTCCATTGGGTGGGGTGCGGCATTGAGCTATCGATGGTCCACGTGCGTATGTTTTTTTTTTTCGCACAGAATGTTGGCGAGGTGTGCGCGGGTAGTTGGCCAACGCTGTGCTGCCGCTGCGATGCCGCTTTTCGGACGATTTACGAAGTATGTCTCTCCCTCACACACTTTGTGCAAAAAAAAAAAAAAAGAACAGTGACATTTTTGTGGAGCCCCCAAAGAAACCCTGTTGAAAACTGGTGGGCCAAAAATTGCGCCAACAATTTGTCATCAAATTTGGGGCAGCCCAGCGAAATGTGCGGACGCACAGGGGGGAAGCGGTGTGTGGACGCTGTACGAATGGTCACGAGAAGTTTGCCGCGGTTGCACGTTCCCAAAGAGATAGGCGAACAGGGGAACAGGCGAACAGGCGAATAGGCGACGAATTGTGGCGCTCAAAAGGAGGGCTGCACGCGAGTTGCTGTCACTTCGGGAGAAGGGCGCGCCCCGTCGAAATGGTCACCTCAACTTTGCGAAGCATACGTATGTGCACAGAATGTCTACACACACGTGCGTATTCCCCCACCCCTTTGGGATGCCTCAGTTGGCATGGGACTGATTGCCACCTTTGCATTGCATACGGGGATAAAAGAATGGCCAACTTCGCGGCGGCTCTTTCTCTCCCCACATTAACGTGCTCATAAAAAAAAACGTTTAAAGAAGCATCGTTTAAATGATGAACACACCTTTGCAGCATTTTTTTCGGGATAAAATAAAACAAACCTGCTCGTTTCTAACCTCGTCGAATTGGTAAGCATAGGTGTGTCCATTGCATTACTTGTGAGGAGGGGAAAATGGTCATTTTTTTTTTTCTTTTCTCGCCTTACTTGGGCTTCAGCCCATTGGCCATGCGACAAAAAGGGTTAACATAGTGTCAGCTTGCGTCCAGACAAAATAATTGCAAAGCGTTTTTTTCACGACAAAAAAGGTTTTCAAAAATGTGAATAATACTTTTTAAATTAAGTGAAGCATTTCCTGTTTTCTTCTTTTTCGTTATCTCAATTTAATAGGGTAAGAAGAGGGCGTTCCCATTTGTCTCGTCATTTCATACCGATTAGTGGCCCATCCATTCAAGGTAGATAAAAAAAAAAAAAAAAAAAAAAAAAAAACCTCTACGTGCCCGCAAGAATACACATGTGTAAGTATCACCTAAAAGGATCTACTTTTCTGTCTGTCCACATGAGCTTACCTTTCTCTTTTAAACAAATCAGATGGCATAAATTTGCATTCACCGTTTTGTTCATATGAACAAGTGAGGCATGTTTCTCTCCGTACCACTGAGTAAAGGCGTTTTTCATGTGTATAGCTTTACACAAAAGACTTCATGCTGTAGCGTACCGATTGAAAGTCCTCCTTTGTTTTTTTAATTACGAACAGGTCTCTTTCAAGGAGAGTCTACAAACCTTTAGCGAAGCATACGAGGTCACATTGCCTTTTTCCGGGGTGATAAATGAACCACACTGATGTATGTTCCCATGTTGGTAAAGTGACTATTTCTCTGCCTTTGTTTGCAAAAAAAAAAAAATAAAATAAAAATAAAAAAAAAAATAAAAAAAAAATAACAAAACATAACATAACGTACGGAGAAGACCAACGTGGTAGGAGTAACTCGTGTGTACACTCTCCTTGTATGGTTATGCCTCATCGGGTAGACCATCTTTCCCTGTTGCATTTATCACCTTGTTGGGGGGGATGGAGTAGGAATGGTAACGAAACATGAAGGGGAACTATGATTTTTTTAGTAAAGACAATTCCGACGATGAAAATTCGAAGCATAAAACTCACAGTGAGAAAAAGAAAATGATGATTAAATATATGAGCACTATCGAGGAAGGCATGAAGGAGGAAGAAGCTAATTCGTTGCATGAAGTAAAATCAGATGAGGTCATTTCTGATGGGGGGGGGGATGAAGTAGAAGACCGAAGTTATGTAGACAGTGAGGACCACATCATTTTAACGGATGAAGATGTGGCGATTTCGGGAGACACAGGAGGAGATCCCTCCAACAATGAGTCTCCTTGCGATAAGGATGACGATTATTCGATGGACGAATCTGGCGCGGGGAGCGCAGGGAGTGCAGGGAGTGCAGGGAGTGCAGCCAGGAATCACCTTAGTTCAGGGACCGTAAGAAATGCGCACGCCGCTGGGTAAAACCGCGTACAGGGGATTTCCCGCGGGGATGGCGGAGGTTTTTAAGCTCCCCCGACTATTTGCACTTCGCCCGTTACGTTTGCTTCGACCGTTACGTTTGCTTCACCCGTTACGTTTGCTTCACCCGTTACGTTTGCTTCGACCATTACGTTTGCTTCTCTCATGCCTTTCGCGATTTTACGAGGACCTACACAATTTTTCCTCGCACGGTAGGCTTCGCTGAGCGGTGTAGAGCCGAGGGAGGAAGAAGAAGAACAGCAAAGTGCACTACCTCATGGAGGCAGTGATAGAGATGCTAACCACTCGAGTGAAAACGACGGGGATGTGCTTCAAGCGGAAGGGGCCGTGCACGAAGCGGGGGGAAGCGCTAACGGTAGCAAAGGTACCCAAGGCCGCAAAATAAGCCAACGCGCACAAGCATACGTGTGCATATGCTTACACACAGCACCGCCACTTTGCCAATTTGTGACAAAACGTACTTCTCTAACGCAGAGGGGGAGGGAAAGAAAACCGGTGGCACCTATCTCAACTTAGACGGAGGTAGCCCACACAAGTCAGGTGAAGAGAGTGACGAGGTCCCCGTCGATACAAAGGACAGTGTTACTAACATCGAACAAATGCACCTGAACGAAAAGAAAAATGGCCTCTTCGATGTCGAAATTAAGGGTGAGTGGAACGAGTTACAGTCACTGGAAAGATAATTCCACAACAAGTAATTTGTGATGGCTACCCCGAGCGAAACGTGCAAAAAAAAAGAAAAAAAAAAGACAAATTGAAAATAAGAAAAGGATGCAATATTATGAGCTTATATAAAAAATTCCCCTGTGGTGGTACCCATTTGGTGTAAATATGAGCGATAATTCACCTGTACAGGTGCATAATTTCCCCCTCCCCCTTTTTTTTTTTTTTTTCTTCTCCCTTCCCTGCTGCTAGATATAAACGATTGGAAGTCCAAATATAGACACTTGACATCATCGTACGTTGAAAAGTTACACATTCAGTTGGGCGTGTTCGGCTTCTCCGTTTCATCATATCTCCCTTTTTCTGCTTCTCTGCTTGGGTTCTCCCACCTCGCCCAACTGCTGCACCGAACATGTGGCAAAAACGCACGGCTTTTACCCACCGAGCAGCTTCCGTAAATTGGAGAAGGAAATGAACAAAACGATCAACAGTGAACACATCGAGCAAATAACGGTTATATGAGGAATGAAAGATAAAAAAAAAAAAAAAAAAAAAAAAAAAAATTCCTACATGAGAAATGTTTATGAACTTGAATATGCCCCACTTTCCATGCGCAGAGACGAAGCATTAAGCAGCACAAAGACTTCCTAGACAACGAGTATAAGGAGGTGTGAAAAAAAAAAGAGTCCTTCTTTTGTTTTGCCTCCCCGTTTGAGGAAATCATTATTGCTCCTTTCGCTTCTCCTGTGCATATTGAAATATGGGCATATGGGTGTATCCACTTTTTCCTTCAAATCAGTGGCTGTCCGTTTTGCTAAAGACCGTTTCGGAGTTCAAAAAAAATATTGGGGCTCACGGTATGTTTGTAAAGCAAAAAAAAGTGGGGGAGGGGCTCACCGTGATGGGATACGCGTCGCCTGTCTACACACTCATCCATTTGGCGCTTCCATTTGGCGCTTCCATTTGGTGCTTCCATTTACCGCTTCCATTTACGACGAGCGCAGTTTCCGAGCTGAACGAAAAGGAGTACCAAATTTTGTCCAAAAATATCTTCGAAGATTTCCGGGAGAAATACTTGGAAGAGGTGACCGGCGGGTTTTGAGGCGAATTTGCGCCACGTCTGACTAGTTTGCTCCGCCATGAGACGCTATGCTATGTCATGCACTGCTATGTTCTTCCACGCGTTGCCCTGTTTTACCCATTTTCATGTGGCCGCTTCCCCTGTTTTACCCATTCTCATGTGCCTACTTGCCCTGTTTTACCCATTCTCATGTGCCTACTTGCCCTGTTTTACCCATTCTCATGTGCCTACTTGCCCTGTTTTACCCATTCTCATGTGCCTGCTTCCTCTGTTCACTTTCTCCCCTTCAAAGAGACACCTAAACATCGTCCTCTATTTGACCGTGACCAAGCACGATATACCAGTTGACGAGAATGTTGGGAAGTACCTCCAGGGGTGTTACGAATCGGTGAACACGGGTAGGCAAAAAAAAAAAAAAGGAAGGAAGGAAGGAAGAAGAAAGAAAGGAAGAAGAAAGAAAGGAAGAAAGGAAGGCCTTTCTGAGGGACCCCAAAAGGGGACTCGTGCTTATCCATTTTTATGCGTTTAACCCATTTGTATATGCCCCTTTTGAAGACAAGACGCTGCACAATACCATACAGAAGCTTCTGGAAGTGAATGCGCAAATTAGGGACATAGGCGGGAGAACGGTACATCGCCATATGGGGAGAGAAAAAAGGAAACCTCCTTAACTATCCCATGTGCATACACAGAGGCGAGCAAAGGTCTACTTTTCCTGTATGCTTGTCCAAAGACTTGCACATGAACACATACACATGAACACACACACGTTAACGGCGCACAGGGCACCTGGGATGACGATGAACACAACTACTTTATGAAGGTGTACGAGAGCAATGCGAATTGGGGAGATGAGGTAGTCCAAATAGAAGGAAGCTTCACATTGTGCTCCTCCTTTCGTTCGACACGGAAATGGAAAAGGGGCACCCCAAGATAAGTGCACGTGCCTATCCTAACACACAACGCTTCCCCCCTGCCAAGGTTGTCATTAGCATGCTGAAAAGCTGCATGAACAAATCGGAGGAAGAAATTATTGAACACGTGTCTTGGTACAAGCAGTTCATCTCGTACAACAACATAAAGAACCGGTGCCTGAACAGCATCAGCATCGTTAATGTGAATGTAAGAACTGGGGGGACAGAGAAAAGGAGAAACTGACGGGCCAGGGGGGATCACCTTTTAGCTTAATCTCGCATTGCATTGCTTTGCTTTTTCACCAATTTAGAGAGCTCCTTCTTTTCGTGGGGTTCTTCTACCTCAGGGTTTCCACTTTCATGCACATTGTCCCTCCTCGCTACTTCACCACAGGAACAGCGCAAAAACGACTCCAAAGTTGAGGAGAAAAAACACATGATACAGAAGTGGAGGGAGAAAAAACGTGAGTACCAAAGGGGGGGAGGGAGCCTCGAGGAGATTACGCGGAGAGTTCCTACGCGGTTGCTACGCGTTTGCTACGTGGCTGCTACACAGCTGACGGGTTTGGCTCCTCCATCACGCGCGACGGCCTGCCTCACTCTGAACCCCATCCGTTGCACCGCAGAGCAAGAGTCGGCAATCAAGATGAAGGAACTGCAAGAGATGAAAAAGGAGGAAATGAAGATAAACAAAATAATTCGCGAGAAGTAAACACGCACTAGGGGGGAGCACTGCTCCTGAGCACTTGTCACATAGGATTGTGCCACAAGCGCGACGGGGTGCTTCCCCACGCTGTCCAACCTCGCCCATTTCTTCCCCCCCGCACACACCCAACCTTGTCCTCCCCACCGCGCAGCATCAAAAAGAAAAAGCAGATGATACAGGAGCAGCTGAACAGCAAAAAGGAGGAAATGAAGAAAAACGTAACGCACAAAAATGGGAAAAAAATGGGAAAAAAAAAGGAAAACAAGGGAACCAATGGTGGGCTCCTCCATCACGAGGAGGACATACACGATCGCTCGTGATGCACTAAAAAATCGTACCCCATTTTCCCCTAAGCAGAAAATGGAAAAGCAGCAGAGGAGCGTCCTGTCTGAGGAATCGTTGCAGAGGATTAATGAGCGGAATGAACGGTACGGCGGAAAAAAGGGGTAACTCCGGCGCGAAAAAAATAGGAAAAAATAGGAAAAAAAAAAAGTGATTGATTGATTTCGCTTCGTTTTTTTTTCTTTCCACTTTTTGAGCATCCCGCGCGAGCTACAAACGAAGCCGAGTTGCAGCAATTTTTTTTTATGGCGCCTTTCACATGACCCTTTTTTTTCCCAGCATTTTACAAAAGAAGGTGCAGTCGAATTTGACCCTTAACGAGGAGACCAACGAGCGGGAAAAAAAAACAACCAAGCAGAAGTATATGCACATCCAGAGCAAGCTACTGAGCAACACAGGTACGGCTGGCGCGGCCGTAGCCCTGATGGAGTTACGGGGGTGTGTGGCGCTCGCCCTTCTGCGAGCTAGGTGAACCGTGCCTCTTTCTGCCAGCTAGTCCACCTTTTCAATTCTCCTGTGCTCCGCCCCTGCGCAGCTATTTTATTCTCCACCTGTTTGGTCTATTATGCCTCGTTTTTTTCCCGTTATGCATTTTTGTGGCTGCAAGCGGCCCGTTGACCATTTTGATTATTTTTCTTCGCCCGTGGGAGAGAGAAGCTGCTTAAGGCACCCCCTTCCCCATGCAAGCTTCATTTTACCGTTTGCACTGCACTGAGGGAAGCAGCCAAGCCGCAAATTCGTTTGCGTATGCCTAGTTGGTTCTCCATTTGTGTTCTCTCCATTTTGCATGCGTGTATTCGTTGCATGGAAATTTCCGAGTGGAGCATTTTAGTGTATTGTTTTGTGAGACTGGGGTTGGCCAGCTTCCCCCCCAATCCTTTGTGTTCATGATTAAAAGGAAAAAAAAAAAAAAGAAAATATGTTCGTACATACATATAGTTGCATACCTTTTTACATTGTTACATGCGTATCAGCGTGCGTAGCAATCGGAAAAAAAAAAAAAAGCGGTTCTTCCCCCCTGGGGCATCGCTTTTGTTGGTCTCCCTGCGATTGGCAACGCAAAGCCTTAGGTGATGGCCGGATTGGCAACTGACGCGTCCCAATTTCTTTGGCTCTTCCCCAACTCTGCAGATAACCTATTGAGGAGAATTGAGTCCAGCGTAGAAACGATAAAGAACATTTTGTAGTTTGCGCAGTTCTGTTTCGCTGACCGATTTGCGGCACTTGGTTTTTTCCGCTCTGCATGAGTCATTTTTTTTTTTCTTTTTTTTTTTCTTTTTTTTTCTTCTTTTTTCTTTCTTTTTTCTTCTTTTTTCTTTCTTCTTTTCTTCTTCTTTTTCTTTTTTTTATTCCCTTTTTGCCACGTAGCCCCTTGCGTGTGGGCCTAAACTATGGTGAGCCTATGCCGACTTGGCCTCGAAATCACGCGTCACAATCCTTTTTACCAACACGAGACTTATTAACTATGCCATTTCGCATTAATGAAACGCTTCGTGAGGCGAGAAAAAAGAGAGGAAATATACTCACGGCTAAATTGCATCGAAAGAGAGAAAAAAAAAAAAGTGAATAGCGCGTTGTAGCGAGTACGGAGCTACAACCGTATTGAGGACGAAGTTTATTTTTTTACTGTCTGCTCGTGAGAAGCGGCAGCTTTAGGGGTCACAACGACGTGCAGATAGTAACAGGATGAATATCAGACGGCTGAGTGGGAACCTACTTGTGTGCTGGCTCGTACAGATATACGTGGAGAGGAAGCGCCCATATTGTTACTGCAGCAGTAAGGGATGAGCGACAACCAGAAGAAGGGGAAGGTTAACAACTGTGACTAGCCTTCCCCGAGTGGTACCCAATCGCTGGTGTCTTGCTATGAAGCACACGTCTAAGCGGACCCCTTATCTGCCCCGCATCTCTCCCTTTTTTTTTAATTCCTCCATGTGTGGTGACTTCTTTACTTCTTTACTTCTTTACTTTTTTTTCCGATACAGATACGAACTCTCCGAAGCCGCCGCACACGAAGGATGATCAAAATGGAGACGCGTCTGGATTGACGAACAGTGTCGACACGCTGGTGGAGAATATCTTAGAAGTAGTACACTATTTGGAAGACATGAATAACTACATCATCGATTTTAAGAAGGAATTGCAAAGCAAATTCGAACACCTGGTTCAGCACGATGCCAATCTGTATGAGACCTATGAACATAATGAAAATATTTTGACTCATATTTACTCCTACAATGAAAATAAGCTACACAGATATTCCAAATATTTGGAGAATTTGAAGAATGTTAAGTTAGATATGTTTAATGACACAATTAATAATATCCAAAGGGAGAATATATACTACGTCAATTTTGTGTACAAGAATTTGCTGTCCAAGATTGACTTGCTGAGTGACCTCAACAAGAAGGTACGTTGGGGGGGGGTGCGTAGCCAACGGGCGCATTCCTTCGCCCCCGCGGTTGTTATATTTTGCTTTTCATATCTTCGCCATTTCGCCATTTTGCTTCTTCCCCCATTTCATATTTTCGCTTTTTCGCTTTTTCGCTTCTTCCCCCATTTCATATTTTCTCTTTTTCGCTTTTTCCACCTTTTCACATTTTCCCCTTTCCGCTGCTTCCCCCCCCTTGGCGCAGAAACTGGACAAGGAGAGGCGCAAGAACCTGCGCGAGCTGAACAAGTACCTGGATGAGCTGAAGAACAAAATGATGATTATGGAGCAAAAGTTCAGCCAAGTGATAAAGGACAAATCGGAAAGCATACGCAAGTCCAACCAAGAGAATATAAACAGATTCGAAGCATCTGCCATGGATTACCTAAATGGAAATAGCAACTTTGATACCTTCTCCAGTTACGTAATAAATGATTTCCTCCTAAATGGAAAAAGAATTAATGTCCTAAATTATGAAAATAATTCCTTCTTCAAGAGTAACTTCCTGTACTTTAATTTCTTACACAATTATATTAAGGGAAAAAAAAATGAAAAAACTATGAATATTTATATCTATTTAAAGGACCCCTTGATAAAGGAATACGAGTTATCCTACTTGAATTACTACGTTATCGTTGATCTACACATCGTGGATGTTATTATAAAAAATGTACAGATGTTAGCAAAAGAGAAGGGAAAAAGCAAAAACGATTTCAACGATGTGCTTATTTGTGTAGACAATTACACAGTCAAGTACAACGTATTATCTAGTAACATATATTTAGACATGCAACCTAACATTAAGAACTTTTTTTCGAATAAAATTGCAAACAATATTGACGAAAAGAAAATCCAAGATATACTAACTCAGCTCAGGAAGAAAAACAAATCGAATTATGAGAATACCATTTTTAATGATGAATATTATAAAAAGATGGCTAGTGGAGAGGAGTCGAAAGATGCAGTCTTTGATAAGAAGGGGAAGAAGCTGACCACTGCTAGCGGTGAGGGTGGTGGAGCCGGCCATCCCAACCTCTACATTATGAAGAAGAATATCTTCTTCGACTCGAAGAAGGAGTACTACAAAAAGTTCTTGTCTTTCTACACATACGAAGAAATATTTCGTATCCTCTGTAGTAACAACAGACATTGCAGTGTGAATATCCTCAATTCGTTGGACGATGTGAATAAAAATACATTCATTTTGAGGAGCCACTTGACTATTAAAAACGAGCTGAAGAAGTTTTTTCAGGTCCACCAGAGCGAGCTGCTTAGCAGCAGGCGCAGGGGAAGGGAGGAGGCTCACAAGCAGGGGAAGAACCAGCCCAGCGAGGCGAGCGATGCGGTTCAGCCGAGTCACCAGGGGGAGTCAGGCCAACCAGGTGTGTCGATCCAACCTGGTGTGACTATCCAACCAGGTGCTTCTATCCAACCAGGTGCTTCTATCCAACCAGGTGCTTCTATCCAACCAGGTGTGTCTAGCCAACCGGTTACCCCGCTCACGCCAAACATATGCCCCGTGCAGAAGCAAAACATATTCTCCAGCAGCGACATGTGCCCGAGGCAGGGGGGGAAGAACCCCCAGCCAGTCCCGTGCAGCGAGGACAACTTGATTAACATGAACAATGTGGATGATTACCTGAATACGTATTACGTGTCATATCACGATTCGTTCAAAGTGGTGAAGCGGGAGCAGTACTACTCCATCCTGTCGCACATATTTGAGAGCTACTTGAATAAGGCCGACTTACCCGAAATGGCTGGTCAGTTTCCACACCTGAGGAGCCGCAATAACATCTCCATTAACTACCTGGGGATGCTGCCCGAAATTGTGAAGGCGTACAAGACGTTCAAGTACTGCAATTCGTTGTACGCGCTGGGGAACACATACATCCGTAAGGGGGCCGAGGGGGGCACGGGAGGGGAAGCAGAGGAGCAGGAAGAGGAGGCAGACGGGGAGGAAGACTCGGAAGAGGCAGAGGCAGGCGGGGAGGACGGCTCGGAAGTGGCAGAGGAGGGGGCAGACGGGGAGGACGACTCGGAAGAGGCAGAAGAAGGGAAGAGCAAGGGCGAGCATGCCGCTCCTGATGAGCATGCCAACGCGGGTGAAGCCGGACCAATACGTCCGCACAAGGAAATAACGAACGAAATTGCATTCATAAAAAAACACAATCACAAGTACATGAAGCTGTTCCAGCAGCATGTCGAGGAGGAAATAAAATTCATAAACTTTTTCGAAGTGCTCATAAAAAAAAAAGTAGCAGTCATCCTGGAGAAAAACGAATTTTTAAAGCTATACATTTTCTATGGGAAAAAGAAGCTGCCCAGTTTGCCGTACACAAACTTGTTCTTTAACTGTAGGACAATAATAAAAATTGAGGTGCTCAGAGATGTGAACACAAAACAGATAATTTACTCCAGTAGGTCCTTCTTCCTGGAGACCTTAATAACATTGAAGGAATATAAAATAAAAAACGAAAGCGCCTACGTCATCATTGAAACGTCCGATGAAACGAGCTCCATTAAAAAAAGACTCAAAATGGAAATGCTATACAGAATATCTCCCATGTCACATATAAATGCTTACATCATTTCGAACAATGGCCGGGAGACTGTGTACCACAAGGGAAACGTATACCAGAGGTCTGCCAATGACATCAAGGAAGTTATCAGTGATATTCGCAACGATTTCCTCAACATCATTCTCCCGCAGTACAATTTGTTCGACCTGTTCGACAGCCATATATACATCATTATTTGTTTGAAGAACGAGAACTGCTAGCCGTTGCAAAGCGGTGAAACTTCTCGGGGGCTCACCCCTGGCTTTGTGATGATTTCCACACAAGTGGTGATAACGAAGGAAAAACTCTTTTTCCCAACGCACCCACTCAGCAGTGATGACTCTCTATTTCTATACCCCTTTCCAGTTAGCCCTTTGGCCCTTTTTTTTTCAACCCTCACATTTTTGTCACGCCTCCGAATGTACATGTACCGTTATGTGTAACCCCTTTGTTATGCTCATCCGCATACTCACTTTACCTTATCTGTGTGTACGAACAAACATTTTTTTTTTTTTTTTTTTTTTTGACTCCTTGCTCTTCCAGGGCAAAACAACGCAAACGTTGTGCATAACCTTCTTGTGGGCCTACAGCGTCGCACGTCTTTTAATTTTTCCGTCTGACTGCAATTGCGCAGAGGGGCCGCCATACAAAGTCATACGAGGGGGGAGGGGTCGCGCAAAACGGCGCACAAAGAATGAGGGGGAATATGGCCCAGTGCCGTTTTTCCCCGTGCAGTTTACATAAAGTTAGACCCGTTCGGGTGGTCCCAAATATATCTCCACGCCGTTACAAAATTTAATTACTACGCCCGCGCGGGGGGTTCGTTTACAATGCTCGTGTTACACATTTGAGGAACAAAAAAAAGGGGTGTGCTCGTGCGCACGGGAGGGGGGCACACTCATGGCGGGGCGCGTGAATATGTGCCCACTGCGTTGCTAGCGCGACTAACACTGCTGGTGGTACTAACACTGCTGGCGCGACTTGCACTCAAGCCTCCGATAACGCCGCTGCTCCCCCCCGTGTCACTGCTCCATTTCGTCCTCCTCCATGTTGTAGGGCATCGGGGAGAAGGGGTCGTCGTTCTGCGCCCCCTCGGCATTGGCCTGCTGGATGGGCGAAAAGACGCTGACGTCCTGGATGTGTTGCTTGACCTGCACGGGCGACTGCAGAATGTACGCCGGGGAGAGGGGGTGCTGGCTCTTATTCCTGGCGTTGCCGCTTTGGTCATACACAGGGGAGGAGATGGAGTATGCAGGGGAGGTGGGCGAAAATTTGGGAGATGCTATGGCGTATGGGGAATAGTGGGGGCTACTGGGGTTGTTCGGAACAGGCGACGTGGGAGAGTACTGCGGAGAGGTTGGAGAGTACTTAGGGGATGTTGGTGAGTATTTGGGAGACGTTGGTGAGTACTTTGGAGAGGTGGGCGAGTACTTTGGAGACGTTGGCGAGTACTTAGGAGAGGTGGGCAAATATTTCGGGGAGGTTGGAGAGTACTTGGGAGACGTGGGTGAGTATTTCGGAGAGGTAACCGAGTAGACGGGAGAAACGACACTGTGGTACTTCATCATATTGGGGTTCATCTCGCTCAGTTGATTTTTTGGAGAAGTCGGAGAGTAAAAAGCCTTTGTGTCATTCAAACCGGAGGAGCCACCAGCGTTCGCATTGTTGGACAAGTGATAAGTGGGGGAAGTGGGGGAGTAGGAAGGAGAGTAAATATTATTCTGTGTCTGTTGCTTGGGGGAAAATATATCTAGGGCGCGATTAGGAGAATACAACATGGCAGGAGATTGTATGCTATTCAAATTTGCTTTCGGGGAAAACACATTGTAATTCATCATGGTCATACTATTGCTGTTGGAGGTGTTGTTATTCTTTGGAGAGAATAACATGCTGGGATCGAGTGCTTGTTGGTTGTGATTATCAAAAGGAGAGAAGGGAGAGTGGATAACTGATGTGGGTGACCTTGGTGATTGCGTAGGAGAGAATTTCCCACCCAATTTTAACGTGTCTAAATTGTTAAAGTCATTTTTGGATGGGGACATAATATTTTCACCTCCACTACTTCCATCTCCATAATTCTGCAGACACTGGGGAGATAAAATACCGTTGACACTGTCGATGGGAACTGTGGGGGACAGCAAATTAACATTATACGTTGGAGAAAACGGCAGAGGGGAATTTAGCGTGTTGATTGCTACTGGAGATTGTAGCCCATCCGGGGTGATTCCATGGTGACTATCTGGAGTAGTAAATCCAGCACTGGTAATATCCATCATGGTCTCTAAATTCTGATTCGCATCGCTGAGCTTTTGGTTATCTATAATGATATCAAAAACGCCGGTGCCTATTTTGCATAATTGGCCCAGCATGATATTCTCCGTTATTCCTTTGAGATTATCCACCTGAGCAAAGGCAGCTGCTTCTAGGAGTATTTCCACCGTTTCTTCAAAGCTGCACTTGACTAGTGGGCCTCTATCCACTCGATTGATTCCATGTCTCGTTATAGACATTAGGTAACCTCTCTGAGTCATGACGTCACATAGGATGGACAGATGCCTGTAGTTAACATATGAGCTATCAAAAGAAATAACAGTCCTCAATTCCTTTAGGAGAGCTCTTCTCACTGCCTCGATTCCTAAAACTTCAAATATTTCCACTATGTCATTCGAAATGGTCTTTTTATAATCCACATGAGAAGCACAGAAGATATGCTCTAGGTTACATCCATCTGTGTCCAAGACCCAATGGGAACTCCTCACAAATTTGCCATTGTTTGAGTCGTACGTTATTTTAGACTCTTCTCTCATATACACTTTGGTAATATTTTCTATTCCCCTTAACTTTAATGTCGACAGACATTGCTCCATCAGCTTTTTTAAAAAGGTATCCTCTGTATCTTCCTTCATGTAAATCGGGTTGCTCAAATTATTTATGTTCCGCATGGTATTCATATCTTGACTGCTTGTATTATTTCCACTGGGGGCGTTTCCGCTGGTGGTCCCTCCACCTGCGTTGGTGCCACTGATGCTGCTTCTCCCCTTCGCGGCGTGTGCATCTTCTTCTGCGTTTTTTAGGTTGGACTTCCCGAACATGTCCTCTGCTGTGCCGGATCCCCTTCCACTTCCGATGCCGATTCCACTTCCGACTCCGACTCCACTTCCGCCTGCACTTCCGCCTCCACCTGCGCCTCCACTTTCTCCATTTTTGCCTTCCCCTTTGGCGAACAAATCCGTTTCTTCGTACCCCTCAGCATAGTTGCTATCCGTTCGGTTGGCACCTTCCTCCTTCAGTTTTTTCACTTTCGCCACGTTTTTTCCCTTACTCGTTTTATCCTTCGCTGCTGCTTCGTCCCTATTGTGGTTCCCCTTTCCATCACCATCCTCAATGTCCGTGCCACTCGCACTGCCACTCGCGCTACCAAATCGGTTCTCACTGTTTATGCTGTTTTGCCTCGAGCGGTTGCTGCTGACGCTTTGGTTGTCCTCTATATCATTTTTCTTATTCTGTGTCCCGTCATTTCCATCCGCCTCAACATTCTTCTTCGTCTTGAAGGTGTTCCCAATATTGTTGTATTTTTCCTCCTCCTCTTCCTCCTCTTCGTATTCATCCTCCTGTGCCTGGTCTGCATCATCATTAAGAAAGTTGTATTCCCCATTTAGGTATTTAACCCTAATTCTTAAAATTAGGTCTTCCGAATTATCATCCGTGTAGATGATGTCTAACTCGTCACTGGAGAAGACTGAATAAATAATGTAGACAATTTCCTTCATAGTTAGCTTTTTTTCATTCACATGAATATTGGTTAGCTGAATCCGTAGAACCCATTCTCCTAAAGTATACTGTGTGTCATCTTCATCTGGAAATTCATAAAACTCGTCGACCCACATTTTATCTTCTTCTAAAATAGTAGTTGTAGTATTGGGGTCGTAAATAATTTGAGCATGTGATGTTAGTTGCTTCAATGTTGTGTACTCTAGTTTGGTTAAAATATCTTTCGCCTTTTGCTGATCATTGGACACGACGTCGTCAAGATAAATGGTCGTAGATGGAGTCTTTACATTCTTCACAATGTTAATTAACTCCTTCAATCTTGGCACACCTAACGTTACGTTTTTGGATCCCACTCCTGCGAAGTGAAATGTATTCAGCGTCATCTGCGTTGCGGGTTCTCCAATTGACTGCGCTGCCAAGGCGCCTACACATTCTCCAGGGTGACACAATGACTTGTAGAAATTCTTTTCAATTTCTTGCAGAAGCCAATCGATTCCTTTCATACTGATCTTATGAGTCTGAGTCAGGAGCTTCGAATTTAAGTAGGTTCTCAAATGTGCTTTCAGTAGCACCGTGGCGTTGTTCTGGGCCTCCAGCGAGAGGGTATCGTTGCTGTTGATTTGTTTGATAATGACAAGCTTTTCTAGAAAGCGGTTGACTTTGTGCACGATGTCTACGGGGTTGACGAAGGACTGGTCCTCTCCGTGGCTTTCCCCGTCGCTCTCGCCGCCACTTTCGCCGCTTCCTTCGCCGCTTCCTTCGCCGCTTCCCTCGTCGCCGCTTCCCTCGTCGCCACTTCCCTCGTCACCGCTTCCCTCGTCGCGATGCTCCCCTTCCGCGAGGTCCTCGTCGAAGGGCTCGAAGCCGCTGTACGCGCCCTGGCCCTTCATGGCGTTGGCGAGATCGTTCGTTTCGTACTCCTTCTTGATCTCCGACATGAACTCGCTATTCTGCAGTTCGTCATTCGGGTCTTCCAACGCCGCGTTAGCAGCCGCTTTTGTCCTATCCCGTGACCGGGTCTTCTTCCCCTTTTTGGACCTCCTCTTTGTGCTGCTCATCTTAGGCCTCATCCTATTAGCACTAATGGGATCCTTCACTTTGCTACCGATAACAGGAACAAAGGGGAACTGTGATTTGGCGAATTCGATAAGTCGATTCATGTTGATGGGTAAGTGCTGCCTTACATCTCCATCAGGGAATATTTCCTTGCAAATGTTATTTTTACACTTTAGTAGCTCTTCAAATTCCTGATTTAGTACATTCTGCTTGTTGTAATCAATGTAGGAGCTCTTCCTGTTTTGTCCACTGTCCAGGTAGAAGTCCTTCCCGTAACTATCGTTATGATCGTCATCCTCATCATCGTCAAAGTTGTACTTGTATAATTTTTTCACTTCCTTATTGTCTAGTTTCATCAGATCAATAATTTGATCTTCTATATACTCTCCAGCCATTCCATCCTCCCCATAGAGAAACTGAATAATATCTCCATAGGAGTTCCTAACAGTTCGATCGTACTGCACCATCACGTCTTCCATGGCTTTGATTAGTCTCCTTTGTATGTACCCCGTTTCGGACGTCTTACATGCTGTGTCGATAATACCTTCTCTTCCTCCCATGGCATGAAAGAAGACCTCCTGTGGAGTGAGTCCACTTAAATACGAATTAGAAACAAAACCTCTACTTTCTGGACCATAATCAAATTTAATAAAATGGGGTAAGGATCTGTGATTAAATCCAAAGGGAATTCTCTTTCCTTCCACATTTTGTTGACCAACACACGATATAATTTGAGAAATATTGATAATGGATCCCTTGGAGCCACTAGCCACCATACTGAAGATATTATTTCTTTCATCTAAGCTTTCTGAGGCTACTTTTCCTGCCATTTCACGAGCACAATTTAGTTCGTTATTTACTCTCGTTTCGAATGATTCATAGAGGGACTTACCCGGTTGACATTCCAACTCTCCTCTCTGTGCTTTCTTCACAATTTTGGACACCTCCTTTTTGGACTTACTTAGAATATCTTTTACCTTATCGAGGACCTTATTGCTAGCTATAATATCAGAGCAGCTCACTGTGAATCCGATGTATTCTAACCAATTGTTAGTAACCTTCTGCAGGGCGGAAATGAAATCTTTGGTTTTATCTGGACCCATTTCGTGCCACAAAATATGAATCAACGATCCGCTAGAAGAACCCACTGTACGTTTGCATATGATTCCACATAAAAGTTCGTTATTTTTTATGATCACCTTTCCATCGTTGACGGAGCAGTACGGATTGTCATCCTTACACGAGGTAGAGGAATCTCTCATCAAATTAATTTTTACATTCCTCCCCCATCCGCTTACTCCTCCTTTTAATGTACCATCTGCATTATTCGTTCCGGTTCCTTCATTTCCAATGGGTTGATTTTTTACATTACTGTTTATGGTGTCTCCAATGGCTAAGGGGCTATGTGGATGTAGTTGTGCACCACTACTGTTGTTGCCTCGACCCATTTCGTCTTCTATTCTGAATCCGCTCCCATGGGTAGCTCCCATCATTTTGGCATTTCCTAATGGATCGTTGAGCCTTTCTAAATCTTCAAATTGGAGAAGCATCGAGAAAATTTGCTTTCCTGTCCAAAGGGCCTTCGGCTTCATAATGGCTGGAGTAGGTATCACATGATTCCAGTAGGGGATCCAAATGAGCAAAGACATTACTTCTTCCTTTGTGAGGAAGTTATCTCGCCTTGTAAATTTTCTTATGGCCAAGAGGGAGTCCTGCACAATTCCCATAACGGGTTTGTTACCCTGCGGAGAGACGATCTGCTTCTGCACAATCATGAGGTGCTTAATTTCTGACCTAGTCTCATGAGACTGTGCAAGGTGCAAATTCATTTCGTCCCCATCAAAATCGGCATTGTACGGAGAAGTAACAGCTAAGTTTAGCCTGAACGTAGAGTATGGCAATATTTTCGCCTTATGTCCCATAATACTCATTTTGTGAAGAGACGGTTGTCGATTAAAGAGGATATAATCTTCATCTGTCATGTGTCGTTCTACTTTGTAACCATATTCTAATTCTCTCTCTGAATTTTTTCTTACATGTCTAAGGTCATACTTGGTTCCGTTGTCCCTGATGATATATTTCGCTCCTGGCCATTCGTATGGACCTCTTTCCACGAGTTTCTTCAAATCATCGTAATTAAGTGGAGTCACAGTTTCGCAGAATGTTAACGTCATGGCGACTGATTTGGGTACTCCTATGTAGTCAATATTTAAATTTGGATCTCCTGTAATTACTGTTCTGGCTGAGAAGTCGACACGTTTTCCCATTAAATTTCCTCGGAGCCTCCCTTCCTTCCCCTTCAACCTGGTCCGTATGGCTTTAATTGGTTTCTTCGAACGTGTGGTCGCTATGGGCATTCCAGGAATGTCATTATCAAACAAGGTGGTAATGTGAAACTGTAAGAGAGCACACAGATCCTGCAGCACGTGAGATTTAGCCCCCCTATCTGTTTGTCTCTTCAACTGTATGTTCGTTTTTACAATGTCTAGCAGTTTCAATGTCAAGTCGTCCTCACTCCTCTGGTTACCATACTGTACATATGGTCTAGCACAAGGAGGAGGGATAGGAATAAATGTTAAAATTAACGATGCAGGAATACATCTATCCGAATTGAATCCAAGAATAGGCATTTCTTCTTTCCTAATTTTCTTCAAAATTTCTAGCGCTTCTTCTGCACTTAATTTTCTTTTACTCTCATCTATGTCTTCATCACTAGAATGTAAAAACTGAATAAACATATTTGGTCCTTCCCTTGAGTATTTGGGCTGTACACAACCACAGTCTACGTCTTCTTTATTAACCATTTCGAAGATATTACTGTAGCTGTTAGGGTTTAAAAGCATTTGTTGATTCATATTTAAGTTACTCAAATTGTTATTGTAAAAATTATCCAGTGAATTGTCATTCAGATGTAGAGTATCTTCTTCTTGTGGAGAGGAGTGATCACATACTTTGATTCCTTGACATACCTCTGACAATCTCTTCAGTCTCAAACTATTTACCTTAATTTTTTCAATGTATTTCACTTTGGAGTTAGTCGTATTACACAATAGCCTTCCACAGTGGTAGCATACACATCTTAATACATTCAATACGACATTCATAAATCCGTAGTGGTACATAGGTTTGGCTAGTTCGATGTAGCCAAAGTGGCCAGGGCAATACTTCACGTTCATGTTACATGTCCCACACAACGTTTTGTAGTCTATGGTTCCCATTCGGATATCGTTTAGACCTCCTTCCCTTGGAAGTCCATCTTTGTATAGATCTACATTTACAATTTCGCACACGCCTATTTTTTTTATAATTTCTGGATCCAGCACACCCAACTCGAGGCGTTTCACCCTCTTCAGCTCGCACGCCGAGTAGGGCACGTTCAGGTCGACCGTCATCTTGGGGGGCGCTCAGTAGGGGGCCACTTGGCGGTCAGTGGGCGGTCAGTGGGCGGTCAATGGGTGGTCAGTGGGCGGTCAGTGGGTGGTCAATGGGCAGCCAATTTGCAACCACTGTGCGGTCACTGCACAACCACTGGACGGCCACGGTTCAGCTTAGGTCCCACTTCTTACTACCTTCATAAAGAAAAGAAATAAAAAAATGGCCGCTGCTCCCCCTTGGCGAGGGAACAAACGTTGCCAAAAACGCGTGAGGGGAGTTTCACCAGGGGAGGACCTCCCCAAATGGCATACTCTACCAATATCACGCGCACTCTACTCGGCTTTGGCGAGACCAACTCAGTCACGCAGGGAGCTCGCACGTTTAACTAATTATTCAAACATGCGAACAGCTGTGGGAAGATGTGCATTAGGGGGGGGGGATGATGACGAGATGAATACACGCGGCGGAGCCTCTTCCATTCATGGAAATGTCCCCGCGCAGCTAGGTGTTTTTTCCCAACGCGCACAAACAAAGTGGTACGTTAAAATGGGGACACAAAAATGCACGTCATTTGGTGGGCACAGCTCCTACGCCATTTCTCTGTTAACCGTTCTGTTTATTTGGCTACGATCGGCGCTTTTTTTTCTGGCCTCTTTTTTTTGGCCTATTTTTTTATGCTAACTGTTCATAGTTCGCTTGTGCCTCGGAGGCTTCCTCCTGGGTGAATGTCACTCGGCTGGCGAGGGTTCACGTGGGGGCGCGAGGGGATGTACAAACGCCTGGAAACACGAATGCGAGGATGCACAAAATTACAAACGTAAGTATACTCAAGCCCCTCGCAACGGCCACCACAGCGTGTTTCAAAGCAGTTTCACCTCCCTCCTCGGCGTGGGGACATAAGCCTCACATGCGTACCTGCGTACATACGTACATTCATATAAACGTACATATACGCTTACACGAAACATGGCACAAAAAA